>NC_089761.1:15372389-15532389 GCF_040412425.1 Macrobrachium rosenbergii
ATATATATATATATATATATATATATATATATATATATATATATATATATATATATATATATATATATATATATATATATATATATATATATATATATATATATATATATATATATATATATATATATATATATATACACACACATTGTTGCTCAATAGGTTATTTGTACACACATTAATATTTTACATCATACACTCAGTGCTGGATTAAGAAAATATGATAACTATCGCATTTTTCTTCTTCAACAGTAACATGAATGAACGTGCAATTTGTCGGGTAGTGTTTGGAGCCTCTGAAATAAGCTTGTCATCGGGGTTATATCATCGAGTTGAAGCAGTTTCTCATGCTCTCAGTCAGCATGATTATCCTCCTTATTCTAATCCCCCAAGCTGTAAGTTGTGGAGTTTCATTTGTAAAGATTACAGCATTATTTTTCATATCTAAATTGGTGTTTTTATGCTAATTTTCTTTTTTAGTGACGCAGGAAATTGCACTGGCATAAGAGCGGTGGGTCTTATTGAGTGTTTTGGAATATTTTGATATTAAAAGTTTAGTATTCTCTTTTTATTATTTTTACTATTTTATTTTTAATTATAGAATTTACTTACACAAGAGAATATTCTTATAGAAAATTCTATATTTGAGATAATGCCCAGAATGGATTTGGCATATTTGAAGTTTGCTGAATTGTAACATGAAATGACATAATTTTCCATATATGTTTGTGCCCTACATCAGGTAAGTCCTTCAAGATAAGTTTACTTGTACAATTAATATTGATAGGTAGTTTACATGTCTAAAACATGTTTGGTTGTGATGAGAGAAATTTGTAGTACAGAATATTTATTGTTTGCTATGTATCCAGAATTTCAGTGTAGAACCAGTAGCCATTTCATTACTCCTGGTTGTGCATGTACTCTTTTGATTTTCCAACTTTTGTGTTGTGTATTCCTATTTTAGAGTTTCTTTCCTTTTGTTACATTGTCCACCTGCTAACTGTTTTGTATTTAATGTCTATCTATTTAATAAGTGTTAACTAATTGCAAGTAAATCGATATTTAATATAACTGTGTAGACATATTTTTAAACTACTGTATTAAACATTCTGTACAGTGAAAATGAATACTTCATTTTTGTTTTTTGTTTTTTAGATTTTCAGTGTTGGTTGCATTCAAAAATCTGTTTGAGAGATTTTATTTTGAAAAGGTCAAGTCTATTATTTTTGTGATGCCATATTACTGCTGTAGGCTGGGAGACTGAGTTTTGAATTGATTGTTAAAATTAACTGAACATTAGTTAGATGCTGGTGAAGCTTCCAACCAGTAAGGGTGCCCCAGATTTCATCTTCCAAAAGTTCTTCTTGTCATGGTTATGGGTGGGCAAGTTGTGATTAAGCTGTTTCTGAGAAGTCTGTTTTCATTTTCATTACCATTTTATACTTAAGCACTGCTGCAGCACCAATATGCCAAAGAAAGGTAACCAAGATCTGTAGAGCCTGTGCTCTCCTTATTGTAAAAGTCTGAGAGATCCACTTTGCTTACCTGGGGTGTTGTAGTATGTTATTCCATTAACTCTGAATCGACCAGGTAAGAGAGCTGCTAATAAGCCATGTGAATCTGTGTGGCCTCTTGGGAGATGTGGCATCCACAACTTTATGCTTTTTCACAGTGGCACAGTAATAGTTAAGTTGCATAACTTACTGAGTGGTAGCACTGGTAGCAGTAGTAATTTCAATACAGTGCTTTCAAAGAAGAAAGAGTCCATCTCTCTCAGTTTCTGTGCTGGCAAATGATTCAGACAGGATTGCATAGACATAAGCAAGTGGGATTCATCTTTTAATTCAACATAAATAATAATGCTCTCCAACCTAGTTTTAATTAATAATTGATATTTGACTTTCATTGGTATGCATTCTAATAAGTAACAACTACTATAATCTAGTTCTAGTCAGGGTCTCAATAAACAATCAGGATGCAGTCAAGAGATGAACCCAAGGTAGTCACAGTTGTATTAAGCAGCTGAAGTAAACAAAGAAGGCAGAGGGATATAATTAAAAACATGTAAAAAATGCGCCTAAGTTTCTTCGGCACAATTAAGTTTTCTGTACAGTGTATATGCTGTATGAACCACGGGCCCATGAAACTTTCAGCCGCAGCGTGGTGTTGGCCTGTCCTATAGCGTTGCCAGACAAATGATCATGGCTGACTTTAACCTTAAATAAAATAAAAACTACTGAGGCTAGAGGACTGCAATTTGGTATGTTTGATGATTGGAAGGTGGATAATCACCATACCAATTTGCAGCCCTCTAGCCTCAGTAGTTTTTAAGATCTGAGGACAGACAGAAAAAGTGTGGATGGACAGACAAAGCTATCTCAATAGTTTTCTTTTACAGAAAACGAAAAATCCTAGTTGTGGGAGATTTCCAGTAGTTTTGTTAGTAGGACTTGCATCCTGGAAAGAACTGATGGTAAGAAATGGAACTTGGAGGAAATGGAAGTGGTAAAAGTTGCCAACATTGTCCTGAGACTCTACTTCTAATGCCAGATGTAGGAGAACTAGTCCCAAATGTATTAGGTATGCTTCTTTTGGGGATAGGAAATGGTTTAGACCTGTGTGATTGCCATGGCAGCAAGGAAAATCTCGTCGGTAGTTGACATACAATATGGATGAGACAGATCAGTAGTTGGCAGGACTGCAAATTTGTCTATGAATCAAGGGACAGCTCCATTAGTGTAGTGTCATTAGTTGTAGCAGGTGCAGATTCTTTGAAAAGGCCTGTATGAGAACATCTCGCATTCCATCCAGGAAATTAGATGGACTGGAGACTCCACAGCAGACCTGGCAAATTTCTGGATGGTGCAGGAAGGGTAATATAATAATAGCAGAATCCTTACCTTTCCCACGAGGACTTGTCTGGTGACTGAAGTAAAGATAATCAATGTCTATGGGAGGATGTTGGCATTTAGACATGGTCCATAGTCCCTGAGCTTTATCTCTGACTTTGATTTGTGGATAGTCAAAGAAAACTTGTAAAAAAACTTTTTGTTAACTTTCCACATCATAACTAAACTAGAATGAGAGACTAGGTCAATGCCCATGGGGGTGTATCTTGGCAACACCTGTTGTAGTGTTCTGGGGAAACTCTGGTGCCAAACTGCTTATCTAGATACATCAAGATGGCCTGAAATTTGATGTCTGAGGAAACCTTTGGCTCTGCAGCTGAGGACAGTGTCAGTATTTTTCATAAACATTGCAGAAGTGGCATGGCTGTTATTGTGTAGATTTCTTCTTAGATTCAGGATTCTAATTCCTTGACCTTTGAAACTTTATAGTTGATACTGTCTGTTTGACCAGACTTGATGGAACATTTCATAAAGTCTGTTTATTTGATGTTATGCTTCAGAGTGACATAGTTCTTCACTTAAAAAATGCAAACTTACAGGAGAAAGACCCATTTCTATAAGAGGAAGGTTGAAGAGAGGACATACACATAGGTATGTAGTGCACTACAGTTTTACTGTCGTAGAAAGCACAATTTCATGAGCTCCTTGATGTCAGCCTTCCAATTTACATTTTGCTGAGCTTTTGGCACGATGAATGCTTATGTTTCATTGTTGTCTTACTAAGATCTTTGTAGCAGGAGACCACTTGATAAGCTACATTTATATTTAGAATAATACAGAAATAATCCTGTTACAGTAGTACCATATATGTGAATTAGCTACAGTTACCTATTACCATCTTGATGGTAATTTAATACTGTAGGATGAAAATGTCTTAAGAGCTCAGGATTCAGCTCTCCCCCTCCTAAATATGTCTTGAGCACCTTTTACAAATCTGATATAAATATGTTCTGCTTTTTTGAATACTGTATACATGTCAATTACAATTATACAATGTGTTTTCATTTTGCCCACCCAAATCTGGAAAATGCTGTCTTGTTCACAGGCAAATTAAAAAAGGTGACTTTGGTAATTGATACAGAGGGCTTCCCATACTAGAGGCAGTCTGATTTGTCATCTAACTACTGCTTAACTGGTTCTTTTAAGCATTTCAACACTGTATATGTGCTTAGACCATAGTAAAGTACCAGTCGAAGTATAAGTTTTGTGTCTGAAATGCAGGCTTTCAAAAAGGTTTACCTTTGGTTGTACAGGGTAATACTAACATGCAGGATCAGTGATGATAACAGATTAGTATCAAACTTTGAAACTTGAAAAACCATAAATTGGAGAAAAAATATATTCAAAACTACATACAGTTTTGGAGTGTCATGCTCCCTCTTCAGTGTGGAGACAATAAAACCCAGTTGGGTTTTAGTGTCTCCATACTGGAGAGAGAGCATGATGCTCCAGAAATTTATGTGGTTGTGAATATATTTGCTTTCAAATTTATGTTTTTTTCATGCAGTACCAAATTAATAGTGTACACTAATTACATCAGGGTAACCCTAAGGAAAATTTCTAATCTAAGTTATCCAAAAGCCTGTGGATAGTCAATTTTCAGTGTTCAGGTTTTGCATGTACTTTAGTCTTTGGTATTTTATTTGTTTTGAACCCTGTCTTTTAGAAAGGCTTGTCATCATTAAAAGATAATTGTTTTGAAAGACAGCATTCATTATCATCAAAGAGATGGTTATGAGTTTTCGAATCTGCAGTTGCATTTACCCTTTTGAATCCCTTTCCCATTTCCAGATGCATTTAAGGATTCTGATAACTCTGGAAAGAGTGCACCTAAAACTGCCAAAGAGGAAAGTTCTCAGAATCCAAATTTGACCTCAGACATATTATCAGACATTTTGCAAGTATCTGAAAAATTTGCATTTATTACAAAGAAGAGTAAGTTCCTTAGATTTGCTGTGTGAGAGCTTTTGTTTGCGGTTTTTTATTGATTTTTATTGTTTTCTGCTGATAATGGTGAAGGAATTCTCAACTTAAGGGTTAACTTGTGGTGGTATTAGATTGTTTTGATTTTGCCATTTTTCAGAAGAATTGCTTAAGCGCTACTCAGGTTCATCATGTTTTTGTTTATGGTAAGTAAGCAGTTACATAATCATGTCTCCCATAGGAGGACAGTGCATACATTGTGCCTTAGGTACCAAACTGCATTCCTTTTTCATGTTTTACATTTAATAAAAGCAACTAAGACAACTTACTGTAAGGCAGCCTTGCCCATCCGAAAAATCCAGAAATTTTCAAGAGCATTTTTTGTCCCAGTGGCGATGCTAATCTGAGCAATAATGCTCAGTGGTCTTTAAACTCTTTAATGTTATGTAAAATAACAATAAAACATTACAACAATCAAACTAGATACATCAAAATTGATTTCCCTCCCAAAAAGTAAGTAGATTAGATGTTTATTTACAGAGCATAAGGGAGAACAGTGACATAAGGTGAGGTAATTATGAAAGAGAAGAGGTGCACCATCCCCCAAAAGTACAGTTAAATTAAGATATTCTCTTTCTAGGTAAAACACCATGAGGCTAAGGTACTCTATATTACTGCAAAAGAAAAGAATTAGCATATGTCAGTAAATAGCAACCAAATTATGTAACCCAGAATAAACAAATTAAACAAATCTGGAGGAAGAACATGCCCTCTACCAACTCTTTCTATGTCATTCCACACATTTACATTTGATAAGTGAATCTTTGGATTAACTAAGTACAAGAGTGACTTTAAAGTTATGGCCAAAGCATTAACTACAGTTCATTTTATACTAGGGCACCCAAGTTTCCTATTTGAGTAACCAGAAATACAATTATCCAATTTGGGTCATGAAAATATTATGGTACTGGCAAATTTCAATAATGAAACTTGCTGTTGACTGCCTGTTCAGGCTAATTTTGGTGTAGAGGATGAGGTACTCTCTTTTGTAGATAAAGCTTTGTAACCAGAAGGTTCTTGTGTGGCTAGGGCTGGCTTATAGCATGCATCATTCCCATGTACTCAGTGGTTGAGTCTGGTATAAAAATGCTTTATTTTTGTTGCTTAATGTATTGCTAGTTATCTCCATTTATCGGGTAATCATTTTGTTACACTCTATTATTGATTAGTGGTTTTCAGATGATTATGAAAAATTTCATCAAATATAGCTTAGTCAGGCTACTTGAGTGAAAAATTTTAACACTGCTCATTTAAATTAAAAGGCTACCATATGTCTAGTAAATTTAGACTGTGTTAGTGTTACGATTAGATAATTTTAAAAATCTTTCTGAATTATCTTAATGTCCTAATAATGATATATAAGATTCGTAAAGGACAAGGTTACTTTGCATTTAACATTTGTTAGGAAATGATTATAGAAGATTAGATGGTAATAGCCTTTGCTTTACTGGAATAAAATAATAGAGTGATTTAATGAACTGAAAAATAAAATATAATTACTGACTACTTAAATTTCTTTCATTAAAGGAAATAAAAAAATGATAGAATGATTTAATTAATTTGGAAAAGGAAATAGAATTGTAGACTACTTAAATTTTGGTACATGCCATTGAAAAGTTTTGCAGAAATCACACTGGGTGTATCATGCTTTAAAGGATTTTTTCTTTTGGCAGAAAGTCCTTACTTAAGGCCGCCACTAACTTTCAGTTATACCTGCGCAGTTATGCCTATTGCACAGTTAGTCTTTGCAGGCAAACCACCACTAACAATAGTCTTTTTCCTCAGTCCTCCGTAGCAGCCATGACGTCAACAGACGATGCTTTGGCTGTAATTGGCTTGCTAATAGCATATAAAAAATCGTAAAAGTCAAGTAAGACTTCTAATGAAAGAGTGTTTGAAAAACTAATTCAATACTCTCATGTGAATTTGTTAAAAGAGTTTGAATTTGCCTCTAAGTACTTTCATAATGTTTATTGAATATTTTATGAATGAATGAAGAGTTCCATGGTAAGATAATTGAGTTAAATTGTTTGTTTTTATTTCAAAATTTACAAACTTAGGCCTAATATTGTTTTTCTGTTCCAATAAAATGCTTAATACAGATTTGTTTTCATTTAAAGAATGATTTTCTTATGATGTGTCACAACAAGTGAACACCCATCCATAGTATACTACTGTTCCTTTTTTCATTTGTGTGTTGATTAGTCTAATTTCATTTCAGAACTGGCTTACATGGAATGTGAGCAATGTACTGTATAAACATATGTAGTTTAATAGTTTTATTTTTTCATCAGGAAGTAGAACACTTTGTTCTCATTTAAAAGTGAATTACATGTATGATGCATAATCATGAATAGATGCAGTATAGGCCTATTCTCATTTCACATTATTTTGCCATAACAAATATTTATTCTCATTTAAAAATGACTTAAATATATGGTTAATAACCACGTATAAACATACATAGGCTTAATCTGTTACGTTAGCCTTTGGATTTTACTTGCCCAAGCAAATTCTCATTCATATAGATTCCAATGAAATTTACAAGACATTCATAAACAGTGCTGCCACTTTCAGCCTTCATTATACACAATTACTTTTCCTGTGGAAAAATTGCAAAACTATAGATATCTATTATTCCCACATCCATATCAGTTATTGAAAAACAAGTAAATCTGATACATCATTAATGTAGGTATAAACATTTAAATGTAATAAAACCCAACACACTGTTCCTGACTGGTACATACTATCTATCCGGGGACGGGCAGAGAAGAGTTGCCTCCCCACATTAATATTGAAGTGCGCATGCAGGCAGGCAGTTTTGCCAGAGGCTCATTGATTGAGATGAGCTATTTGCTCAGGCCGCCTGCGCGGGTGAGAAAAACTGAACGTGAGTGGTGGCCTTTATTCAAATAAAGGATTTCATTTCCTATATAATAGGTCTGCAGAGATTTTGTTAACTCCATAATTTTATTTGGTGTGTAACAGGCGCATATCTTTTTCAGACTGCAAGCTTTTGTTGACTCCTTACTTGTGGTACACCTGTTATGGACATTGTTTTGTTTGGTACTCTTTCATTTGATTACATAGCTTCATAGGTAGTATGCGTATTATTATTATTATTATTATTATTATTATTATGATGATGATGATGATGATGATGATGATGATGATGTAGTTTAACCAGACAACTATGTCAAGGTATTGTGCATAAGAATTTTTTTATTTGTGATGCATTTTGATTACCTAAGTGCTGAAGCTTGTCTGCACAACATCTCTGGTGAGCTCAGTAGAAATAGTAGCTTTGAACTTGATTTTAGCTTTTTATGTTTTAAAATGGTTTGTTTGCAATGCTTCCAAGTAACTTTTGAACTGTTCGTTCCTTTAGTATGTAACAGGAATTGCATTTGTGCAGTTTGAATATAATTTTATATAATTTAGCCTTGCTGAATGGGTAAGCTATTTTGAGCAGTGGCTTGAGATATTGCTTGTAGTTTTGGTTGCATTTTATGGTACTTTTGGTTGTTTTGATAATTTTTTTCTAGAACAGGAGGTTGAACTTACTAACTTAGGTTATTTTTGAAATGAAAACCTTTCTTAAAGCACTGTAACTAAGAACAGTGCAGGTAAAGTATACTGTTAAAAAGTTGTTTGTATATTCTTTATTTAAATAGTAATTGTTTATTTATTTGTTTCAGTTGAGCCACCAGATAACATGTCTGCACCTTCTGAGGAAGAAGTTGCAATGCTTGAGTGTAACACTCCAATCCGTTCGTATGTAGTGACAGTGATTGAACCAACCTTAGTACTGCATGCAGCACAACATGGCCAGATCAACATGAAGACTATCTTCAGTGCTAAAAGAAGAAAGGTACACATTTACCAGTTGAAATCAGTAATGTGTGTCTTAGGAAATTGGGTTTACTTTCCCATTGCTTGTTCATTTAATATTATTACTTTTAATAATGAGAGCATTGGCATTCAGTATGAGAGTATTTCTGGCTGTTTTTTAATCTTGATGTAAGATTATTACCTGGTTTCTTGACATATTATGTGGGAGTATTTTTTGACTTCGTGAATGTTATGTAATATTGCTATCACTGATCAATTAACCACTTCAAGAAGTATTTTAGAGTGTGATTGGATTTAGCTATGGAATACTCTTGCTGTTTTGTGTTGATTGATTTTTTTAGTTTTTGCTGTTTTTCAGTGTTTTTCATTTTAAGATTTTCTTATGTTATAATCTTGTGCTATCTTGTTAGATTGTATATGTTTTGTTCAGTGTTGTGCATATTTTATAGGACTTAGTAGCATTGCTGTTTGATGTCAGTTGAGAATTAAACATGCCCACCCTTAACACTTGATGATAGGGAGATCTATTTTGTAGGACTCTGACTTCTGTGTTTTATTTGAAAACTGAACTTTACTTTGTAAGCCATAAAGCCCCTTATTTATGACAATTATTATCAAAATATTATCATATGCAATGCAATACAGGTATGTGCAGACATCTTGTAATGTGCTCAGAAATTATTATGGCTAATTTCACAGTAGAATAAGCAGCAGTATACTTTTGTATGATGTAAAATGGTAATTGTTTATAATCATCATTACAGTATGTATACAAATATTTGGAAATTTCTGTGTGATGCTAAAAATGGTAGTAGAGTTTGCCAATTCTGCCAAGCAGTGATTTGCTGAGTCCTCCTTTTTTGGCTCTTGTGATGCTTTAGTATTGTCTAATTTCATTCCTCTTGTCAGTCTTCCATCCATGTTGGTGGCTGTCCTGGTTCATGCTGTCTCAATTCCTCTCCTCTTCCCTGCTTTCATTGCCCCTTGCTTTGGTGACAACACCACACTTTCAATGTTCTTACATTTTACTAAAGTTTCTATCTATGTCACTAGGTAGAGACAGTGTGCTTCTATGCTGTTTTCTCTAAGACTTTGTCCATGTACTCAGTGGCCTCTTTGTATCCAGCTATCCCTTTGTCTTTGGCTGCTCCTGTGTTTTAGGCGATTCCACCATACTTGTTAAATTCCTTGAATGCAAGGGGGTTACCTACCCAAAGTTCTGCTCCACTGCCTGTCCCCTGCCTTCCCTGCTTTCCCTCTGTACAGACCCAATCCTATGGCTTTTGATCATGTTATGATGAAGTCCCTACAGTCCCTGTCTCCTACCCTGGTCTGGAGCTGTATTTAGAGCCATTGGAAGCCCTGGGAGTTTGAGTTTGAGGTTCTACGCTTTAGTTACTGCTTTCTGTTTATCCAAGCGTGACTCCCTCCATTATCCTTTTTATATTTCCTTCACCACCTATCCTTCCAATCCTGAGAAGAGACAGTTCCTTGATGATGAAGCATCCTAGATGACAAAGCATCCTTATACTACAGAAGGGTGCTGACAAGGAAGCTGGTCTGGAATTGTTTACCTGCTCTCCAGGAAGTACCTTCACTTTATTTGGTAGGGCTGCATGTTCCAATTTGAGCCGTTTTCTTCAGTTTCTGTACTGCTCCTTAAGTCTTTAAAAAAATTTTAGCTCTGGTGGCCTCCTGGGTCTACCATGTGGGTCTGCATCTTTGGCATTGCTTGAATGATTGCTTATTGATGGCTTCCTAGCATGAGCTGCAGGTTCATGCATGGGTTCCTTCTGAACCTCTGTTGTCCGTAGGTCTGGTGACCAACAGGTATGAGTAAGAGCTGTTGCTCTAAGGTGTTGATTGGTCATCTTGTATTCTTGGAGAATTTGACACCCCACAGCTGCTTTTGACTATTCCCTCCAACTTCAGTTGGTTCCCTGTTGGAAGGCTGCCTTGATGTCACCAGCAGTCAAGATTCTGATGACTTGGAGTAATCATCAGAGCCTTGTCAAGGGAATGTCTCTGGTCCCTCAGTCTGGAGGTCCCTATGTTCTCTTGATGCATCAGTATTGGGTTGGGCAAGGGCAGGGGGTAACCTTGAAGGGTATCTATCAAGATAAGTGAACTAGGTCGAGGGAAGAAAGCTGCTTTCACATTACCAAGAATTTGTGCCCTCCTTGTCTGGTGATTATGTAGGGGTCATAACAGACAACACCGCTGCCTTTGCTTACTTGAGGAGACAAGGGGAACACTGTCAATGTCACTCTGCCTGCAGATGGTAGAGATCTTCACATGGGCTGAAAACTTCACCATCATAGTACCTCAATTCATTATAGGAGCCTAAAATGTGGTGGCAGATGCACTTAACAGGGAGCATCAAGTCACCCCATTGGAGTGTTCTCTTATTTTTCTCTTTCTTTAAATCTGCAGCTGAAAACCCTTATGGACGGAGTCAGTGGTTTATAAACCCAAGATGGCTCCAAAGGGAAATCAGCCTGCCGAGTGAGACAAGTTATAGGAAAAGATGGTAAATAAATAAATATGAGGGAATCAAATGAAACTGATACACTTGAGTTCAGGAGATATCAGCAAAAGTGAGGAATGAATTTGCTCCGTGCTTAAAATTTGGAGAGCCAAAGATTCCCCAACTGCACTAGGTAAACTATTCCACACTTTGGTTGTACCCAGGTAAAACTTCTATCAAACTTAGATGTTTGCAGAACCCTTTGGAAATCCTGGGGTTACTCCTTGGATAGATTGCTTGCCATGTCACTGAACACCAGTCTTCCTCCTTTCTGTTCTTCTATATGGACTCAGTGGCTTAAGCAGTCGGTGCTATACTACAATTATGGAATGGACTAGATATGTAGGCCTTTCAAGTATTCTGTAGGTTCAAACAGTTGCTGGTGAAGTTTTGAGTCTGAGCAAGCTCCCAGATGACCTTACTGCTCCCCTTTAGTCCCAGCAGGAGTGGCTTTCAGGCCCTCTGGATCTCATCATACATTTCCCAATGTCTCTTCTAATTTGGAGATTTCTTCTGAAATAACCTCACTTCCACAGGTTTCATCAAAAGTCTTTGTCCCTGTATCTCCATGCATCATGCTATCAAGCATGGCCTTAAAGAGAGGTTTTTGGGAGGTCACTACATTGTCTATTGCCACTCTCAGTAAAATCCTCCACCACATCCCCATATCATGACAAGTGGCCAAGGTTTGGGGCTTGGTGTAATGAGGTAGGTTGTAATCCTTACGAAGCTCCTGTTTTGGTCCTAAGAGAATTCTTCCACCATTTGTAGTTTGATAAGATGCATGATTGTGATTTGGGAATGATAGGAGTCTTTTTGTACATATCTCTTTATCCAGTTCAGTAAGTCTATTTCTTGAGTTCTTGGGAAGCCCTTGGGTTGGGATTTACTCTTGGTCTAGCAGCCTTGCTAATCATGCCTACAAGCCTTTGTTGGAAGCACCTGGTATGTTTTGAGCTCAAAGTATTGTTTTATCCTACTTTAAGTATGTCAATGAATCCCATACTCCTCTTGTCTATGTCTCCGACTCCAGTTGTTGGTCCTTGGTTTCTTTGCCCCAGACTTTGTAGTCAAGACTCCATTTTCCAGCAGGGACACTTCCGTTCCAGTGCCTTTGCTATTTTTGCCCTTCCATTTGTGTCCTTTTTCCTCTCAACTTTTCATACACAAGAGTAGCCAGCTTTTTGTCTCAAAGATGTTCATGTCTTATTGGGTTTCACACATAATTATGACGTACCAGATGTTCTTGGGTATTGCCAGTATATCGGTACTGGTAGTTATATTTAGGAGAAAAGTTTATGGAGGAGAAAGTTTGAAATGTTTCTGGCTGGTTACCCAATTAGGTATAACATAATGGTTTGTACAGTATCTACAGTACACAGTGGATAGTGCTAATTTAACCCCCCAATTATCCTTGTTAGACAGAAACAGATTATTTTAATGGACATCTTGAAAAACACCTTTTTCAAGGTGGCTTGTCTCAGTGAAGCCACCACAAAAGTGATCTCCTTTGAATGCCAGTTAGTCCAGGGGAAAGGTTACACACTCAGGTCACCACTTAAGAGTTTAAAGCTTCAAGTTTTCCACAGTAATTATGTTCATTATATCTGTTGTTCAAGTTGTTAATGCATTTTGCTGGAATTATCAATGTGAGATGATATGATTTATGGGTACATTACCTACACTATTAATAGATAAACTGTAAGAGATGTGTAGATGTTTCAGTCACTCTAGGCAACTTGTTTTTGATACTTGAGCATATCAGTATTAAATAACCAACTCTCTGAACTCACCTGCAAATGTTATGCAATATATAAACTAGGTACATATTATTATTATTATTATTATTATTATTATTATTTTTATTTTTGTCTATCACAGGCATCTTATTCGACTGGGTGGTTTTTATAGTGTGGGGCTCCAGGTTGCGTCCTGCCTCCTTAGGAGTCCATCACTTTTCTCACTATATGTCCTGTTTCTAGTAGCACGCACTTCTGCATGAGTCTTGAAGCTACTTTGGCATCTAGTGTTTCCTGATTCTTTTTCAGGGATCTTGGGATTGTGCCTAGTGTTCCTATGATTATGGGTACAGTTTTCACTGGCATGTCCCACCCATATCCTTCTTATTTCTATTTTCAGGCCTTGATACGTATCAATTTTTCTGTTTCTTTCTCATCTACTCTGGTGTATCACTCATCAGTGAGTGATACTTTCTTTTGATTTTGTCAATCAGCATCATGTCTGGTCTACTGGCACGTCTCACCCTATCTGTTCTGATACCATAGTCCCAGAGGATCTTTGTCTGATCGTTTTCTACCACTCTCTCAGGTTGGTGGTCGCACCACTTATTACTGCAAGCTAAATGGTGTTTCTTGCACAGGCTCCAGTGGAGGGCTTTTGCCACTGAATCATGCCTCTGTTTATACTGGTTCTGTGCAAGTGCCGAACATTCGCTTGCTATGTGGTTTATGGTCTCGTTTTTCATATTGCACTTCATGCATATGGGTGAGATGTTATTTCCATATATTGCTCTCTGGACATAACTGGTTCTTAAGGCCGGATCTTGTGCTGCTGTTAGCATTCCTTCTGTTTTCTTCATGAGTTTTCCCCTCTGCAGCCATTGCCATGTTTCATTGCTGGCCAGTTCTTTAGTCTGTCTTGTACTGTCCGTGCATTGGTTTGTTGTGCCATTCCTCTGTTCTGTTTTTCATTCTCCTATCTCTGTATATTTCTGGGTCTTCGTCTACTTTTATCAGTCCTTCTTCCCATGCACTCCTTAGTCACTCGTCTCCACTGGTTTTCAGATACAGCCCCAGTGCTCTGCTCATCGTGTTATGTATAGTCTGTCTGTATTTGCTCTTGGATGTAGTGCTTTGTGTATTGTCATGTGTTTTCTATTTGTCTGGTCTGTGCTGCAGAGTTCAGTCTTCGTCCACTCCACTGCTCCTGCGCTGTATCTGATTACTGGTACTGCCCATGTGTTTATGTCCTAAGTCTGCATATATTCATTGCTGATTGTGTCCTTCATCTCCTGGTGTTTTATATCCTATCCTTCTATATTCATTCCTGATTGTGTCCTTCATCTCTTGGTGTTTTATATCCTATCCTTCTATTATTCTCAGGTATTTGTATCCTGTTTCATCTATCTTTTTGATGCTATTCCTGTCTGGTAGCTTTATTCCTTCAGTCCTTTTCACTTTGCCTTTTTGGGTGTTGACCAAGGTGCATTTTTCTGTTCCAAACTCCATCCTGATGTCTCCAGATACAATCCTTACAGTCTGGATTAGGGTATCTATTTCCTTGATGCTCTTACCATACAGCTTGATGTTATCCATGAACATCAGATGATTAATTCTGTTGCCCCCTTTCTTGAGTTGGTACCCAGCAACAGAATTAATCATCTGATGTTCATGGATAACATCAAGCTCTATGGTAAGAGCATGTTGGTAGCCTTTATCCCTGTTCATGTACCGTTGGATCGTATGTGCTTTGGATTTAAGACTGTTTTATATCTTCTATTGTGTTGTTTAGTCCCTTCTCCTGTACTCTGTATTTCTCATTCAGTTCTTCTTGTTTTTTTTGCTTCTACCATCTCCTTCAGTTTACTCAAGTGAGATCTCATCCTCATGATTTGTTTTTCCAGGTGTCTTTTCCAAGGCGGTTGCTGTTTTGGTTTCTGTTGGGTTGGTTGTGGTGGTGGTGTTTGGATCCCCATGAGTTCTACCACTAGTCTTGCTCCTGCATATGCCAGGTTATTTGTTCCTGTGATAATGGTGTGTGTATTAGTCTCATTAACTTCATTTGTTTTCTCCCTTAGTTTCTTTGTGTTGTTGGCTTTCATGGAGGGATCTTTGTTCTTTCTGTATCTAAATTTATCCATTGTCTGATCTTTTCCACCCATTCCGACCTCTCTGTTACATATTTGGTGTTTCCTCGTGTGCCGTTGTTTGGTAGCTCATCATTCCTGTCTTCTTCTGTAGCATCGTCTCTTAGTTCGTCTTCTTGTCCTTTGTTGCGGGGTTATTTCTCATTCCAGTTCCTCTCTTTCTGTTGTGGAGAGCCAGTTCTTTTTCTTTATGTTCCTTACTTGGTCTGCCAGCCTCTGTTCTGCTTAAGGTGTGTTATTTCTCTTATTCCAGATGTTGACCAATCTTCTTCTGTGTTCTGTTTCTGTCGTGTTGCTTGTGATGTAGCATCTCCATATTTCCTTATTTTCTTCTGTTGTCCATTTCTTCTTCTGGTTTGCCTCTGTAGCTCCAGTCTCTGGTTGCTGGTTACTGTCATTGTGGTGGTCAGTTGCTGGACGACCACCTCCAAGTACCTGACTGTCCTCCCCATCAATTATTATTATTATTATTATTTATTATTATTATTATTATTATTATTATTATTATTATTATTATTATTATTATTATTTTATTAATTTTTTTATTTTTTTTCTTCTGTCTGTCACAGTCATCCTATTGACTGGGTGGTTTTTATAGTGTGGAGTTCCGGGTTGCATCCTGCCTCCTTAGGAGTCCATCACTTTTCTCACTATATACTTTTTTCTGCATGAGTCCTGGAGCTACTTTGCATCTAGTTTTCCCAGATTCCTTTTCAGGGATCTTGGGATCGTGCCTAGTGTTCCCATAATTATGGGTACAATTTCCACTGGCATATTCCATATCCTTCTTATTTCGATTTTCAGGTCTTGATACTTATCAATTTTTTCTCTTTCTTTTCATCAATTTTTTCTCTTTCTTTCTCATCTACTCTGGTGTTCCATGGTATTGTGACATCAATGAGTGATACTTTCTTATTGATTATTATTATTATTATTATTATTATTATTATTATTATTATTATTATTATTATTATTATTATTATTATTATTATTATTATTATTATTATTATTATTCAGGACATGAACCCTATTCATATGGGACAAGCCCACAGGGGACATTGACTTGAAATTCAAGCTTCCAAAGAATATGGTGTTCATTTGAAAGAAATTACTGAATGTAATAGGAAATACGGAAAGAAGAGATCAATTATAAGAAAGAAAATAATTATTAGATAAATAGATAAAAATATAAGTAAATTACTAAAATATAAGAACTGCTGTAGATTAGTAATGCATTACATCTTCTCTTGAACTCTGAAGTTCCAATTGCACAGCATCCTGTATGTAGAGACCATAGATATTCAGTAGCTTATAGGTACTTAATAGATTGATTTGAGTTGATTTTGTGGCTGAAGAGTGTAGGAGTTTTCTTGCAAGCACTTTTTATAAATTAAGCAAACTTTTACCCATTACTGTATTCTGAAGTTAAACAGAGGTTATTTTTTCATGAAATAACATGCATTACTTTCTTAAAGGAAATCTGATTATTGTTAGATTTTGTAACTAATATTTAAGCAGTCAGCCTGTACATGTTTTTTCTAATGGAGTTTGAACTCACTTTGTGTAAATATCTGGAGACAGCCAGCATTTTTAGTTCAGTAAACATATTTTTTCAAAGGTTTATATGATAAGAATATATGAATTATAAAACAAATAGTCACTGTGTTATCTCTTTTTTGTACTTTTCATATTTGCCTATTAAATCTAGAGTACTGTATTCTTAATTGCATTACAGAGAAACCAGAAGGCCAGTGCTGAGTTGTGCATGGCACGTGTATTACCCGTTCCAAGTATAAGAGTTAAACTGTCACGTTTTGACACTGAGTGGACCAAACCAATGTATGCAAAGAGATTGGTTTCAGCAGCCTGTATGCTGCGGCCCCCATCCCAGACAATGCTTCACAACTGCCATTCTCATTTAACCTTTACGGTAAGTGCTTGCTTCTTGAGTACAGTATGTAGTATGTGGTGCTCTATTTCATAAATAAAATGTCACTGTTTGAGGTCCTGTGGATGTGGGCCAAATGGTTTTTAGTCTCTCTCTCTCTCTCTCTCTCTCTCTCTCTCTCTCTCTCTCTCTCTCTCTCTCTCTCTCTCTCTCTCTCTCTCTCTCTCTCTCTCTTTCTCTCTCTCTCTCTCTCTCTCTCTCTCTCTCTCTCTCTTATCTCTCTCTCTCTCTCTCTCTCTCTCTCTAATTATTTGAAGGTGTAATGAAATTCATATTAGTATTAGTTATATAAGATTTTTCCATTTGTACTTTCCAGGATACAGTGCTTATATACTGTAGTTCAACATTTGTATTTCAGGCCCATAATGTCTGCATCGGCTTGCAGTATCAAAACAACATTGTGCCACTTCTTCAAGGGTTCTCACCTTCACTCTACTATAAGAGTCTTCTTCTGCCTGCATATTGGATGCTATCACATCAACCTCACAATGAATATTTTTGCCATGCTGGTATGAATTATTTTGCTTCTTTCAAATAAATTAAAAATGTTACCGTATTGAAAAGATTGATGTCATCATTCTTGAAACTTTACATGTATTCTTGAGAAGTTGTCAATCACACCTATTTTGTGGCCTGACATTTAATTAAGCATTTATCATTTTCTTAAAGAGGAGAACATTCATTTCACTTATCAGGTACAATGTAATAGGGTGTTATATAAAACCTCACTACTCACCTCGCCTTTAGTAAAAGTTCCACTGAATATTTATTCAGGGTTTTATTTGCTAATATTGTTTGTCTGTTGTGATGTAGTATTTAGTCATAGTAGTTGTCATATCTCTTAAAAATGGTGCCATTTTTATGTAAAATTATTGTGAACCAAGAAAATAAAAAGACTTCTGTTTCAGATTCCTTGAATATTGAATTTAGTGCTCCCCAGCTGATGTTATGCTACCAGTTATTGACATCATGGCAAGAGGTGCAGCCACAACCAGAACGTCTGCATCAAGATACTTTAGTGGAAGATTCTCTATCTGTCCGAAGTAAGCATGTACTTGGGTTAACAAGTCATAAAGCAACTCAAAGATTTTGTAAACTATGCAGCCACATCATGAAGGCAATATTCTAATAGCTTATTTCCTATCTCCACAGGATTACCAGTGATAGCTGTGAAAGTAGGTCACATAGAAGCCAAGTCTTGTGATACTCCATCACTAAGGGGAAATATGGTAACAGTGGGGACCTTATCAGTAAGTTTACACCGACCTCAGGGAGACCTCTTGTGCCTCCTCTTTTCAGGGCCAGAGGACAACACTGGTCTTGAGGTGTTGCTTCCTGAGACGTTATCTGCATCTGACAAATTGATTAAAGTTGTAATGCAGTTCCCCAAAGACAGCAGTAATGAAAGTGTCCCCAGTGTGCTTACAGTTGGGATGAAGAAGATAGCTTTGTTGTTTGATCCACAGCTAATGCAGTGGCTTAGGTACTCACCAAGAAAGATAGATTCAGACATTCTTACAGAAATGGTATTTCTGAAAAAGATATCTGAAGTAAGAGGGATTGTAAAACCCCAAAGAAAGCCCTCTGAATCTGAATCTGAGGTAACAAAAGTTGAGTCTTCAACAGCAACTCTATCTGAAGCTAAAACAGGAAGTAGAGGAATACTTTTCTCAAATCAAGAGTCAACTGTGGAGGAGCCTCCAAAATCATGGAAGGAAAAATTTGTTGAGTGGTATCCCATTTTAAGTAGACTTTTGATTCATGTAGACTTGGACACCGCCACAATTTTTCTTTCTTCATCTCCTCTAAGCATTGCATCTGAGTCTGGACTAGTCAATGCTGTACATCGCACCTACTTAACACGTAGTGAGAGAGTACTAGGAGATACACTGGTATTGTGTCTCCCACACTTAGTTCTTCATAATGCAGCTCAAAAGCAGAATCTTCTGCACAATGTCTATGATGTACCTGTTATGTTACCTTCTGATCTCTGGGCCACAGGTAATGTTGCAAAGTATTGTTGTATTTTATGAAATATTCAAAGTACACTGTTATCAAGAATTTAGGAAATGTGTGTTAATAGACTCATTTGTTTAGAAAGGTAACTTCAGTTTATGAACTGCAGCACTTTGGTAATATTTTTTCAAATTGATTTTGATTTATTTGTGTTTCTTTTAACAGGTAGGGATAAACTTCCTTGGTCACTGAATTTAGGGGGATTTAGTGTTTACAGTTTACATGGTACTGGTAACCATGTAAAGTTGCAAGTGCTAAAACCAGTGAATACGACAGCTACGCTGGCTATCACAACTAAATATCAGGTAATTTAACTGCAGCTTTTCCTCTTGGAGAATTTATGGAGAATTTATAAGTACTTAGCCTGTGCACTAGCAATAATAGATGAATATTAGGTAATTTTACATTTTTTGTCCCATGTAGTTTACTGCTCGCCATGTGCCATGCACCTGCATTGTGAGCAGTCTTTAAGATTCTTGTAGTGTTTCCTCAGCTCCCAGCTGCTCTTGACTGTAAATTTTTATCTTTTTTTTCTGGGCTTGTCCTGTGTCGCTGAGTGAAATGTCCCTATACAGCACACATTTCTAGGTATAAGTATTGCTAGATATACCAGAGAAAAAAAGCCAATAGGATGCCAGAGTTACTACCTCTGATCGATACATCCTTATAGGATGTCGGTATGTCATCTAGGGTGAGTGGAATCCACTACCACAGACACTTAACCCAATAGACTCCTCCTCACCAAAACCCTCTGCCTAAGAGGTGCCGATACAAACGGTCCCACCACCGCTACTACTAATTCTACCCACAATGCACCATCCGTTTATAGCATGCTTTACATTTAACCACTCGTGATTTTTTGTGGTGCTAATATTTTATTCTTATTTTCATATTTTGGATTATCTTGCTTTCATGATGGCATCATCTGATCAAGGAACATCTTCTTCTAAGTTGAGTATTCAAAATTGAATGTTTTTGGTATGCGAACGGATTATTTTGTCCTGTTTATTGTTTCGCATGATCGACTGAGGGCCGCCATTTCGTGTTCGTTCGTGGCGGCTTACTTCAGTCGTTTTATATGATTGCTTTCTTTCGTTCAATCGATAGAAATTTACAATTACTACATTCTTTTTATGATAGTTTAATTTTCGCTCGATCTGACGCGATCGACTATTATTTTATACCTTAGAAGTTGAAAGTTAGGCCTAGCCTAGCTTTCCTTTATTTGTCAATTTGTAGACATATTATTTAATATGTCATTATGTCATTTATTATGTGTGTATTAGTTCTTGAGTCTGTTTGGGTGGTGTAGTTAGCCTACCTGACCAGTTCGGCCTTGCCGATTCTTGGAAGGTAGGCTATGTTGGCCCCAGTCTTCCTTCCTCCTTGGCCTATAGGCCTGAGTTGGTACGGTTTTCTTGGGTGGCCTTCGTTCGGGTTTGAGTGCGGGCCCTTCTTCCCTGACCAGTTGATTCTTCAATCCTGAAGTGATGTTGGCGCTAGCGCTCTTTCTCGTTCGAAATTTTGGCGAATCCTAGCCTACATTTCCAGGAGGTGCCTTCTGAGGTTAGGCTAGGTGGTAGTACCAATGTTCATCCTTTCGCCTTATCTCACCCCCTGTATATCAGTCTTTTTTGTCTTGGCTCTCCCGTTGGGGCATTTTAGAGCTTAGCTCATTTGCCCTTTCGGTTGAGATGACACTGTGGAAGGTGCCTAGGCACCTGACCTGTTGTTGTCGCCATGTTTTCACTCCCGTGTCTTCCCGTTCCACCGTCCGGACCTGTTACGGCATTTTATCGTTAGCTCGCTTTAGCTTCTAGCAGAAACTTTAGCTTGAGCGTCGTTGTTGTTTGCTTACGGCGGAACTGGAGAGAAGCTGTTATAAATTTTACTAGTAGTAATTGTGATTTATTTCTGCTCCTGCTTCTCTACCGCTCCGTCATCCGGACTCGTTCCGGCAGCTATCGTTAGCTCGCTTTAGTCTTAATAGGACTTTTGCTTGAGCGTCGTTGCTTTGTTATCGGCGGAATTGTAGAGGAGCCGGAATGATATGAGTTTTGTTACTGTTATTATTTTTCTGTGAGCGAAGTTTGGTGAATTATCCCGACTCTTCGCGTCGGCGAATAGCCTTCCCTGGTTGTTGATTTCTGTGCATTTAGTCAATTTATCGTGACGTTCGCGTCACCAGAATTGCTTTCGCGTGATCCGACTCAGGTCTGGCCCACCTGTTTAGATTCCATCGAGACTTCGCCGTATCCACAGTTTTCAACTCCGGTGTGAGGCAGAATATTTACTTTAAGTTTTACTAGTTTAGCCGTTCCGCCCACGTAATTTAGATGCTCATGTATAAATTTTTATTATAGGTGGTACATTGCCAGGAGCCGGGTTGTAACGCCACCTGCAGCAACCCTGTGGCCATGTAGCGTGCAGATCGCATGCGGTTGTGCAGTCGAGGTCGACGCACCACCTCGTCTGGCATCCTGACGGCTGCGGCGTGTGCTACGACTGTATTTAGATGTGGTTGATGATTCGGTACATTAACCTTCAATTGTATTTAACACAGTTAGTTTAAATAATTGTGTTTATATTTGATATAAGATAATATCCTTGTCAATCACTTTTATTGACATGAGATTCAATTAACAGGTCCTCGGTCCCGTCAAGCTTCGTCTCTAGCGACATTGAAGATCTGGGTTGGCGGCTTTGGGCGCAATGTTGGTCAGGGGCGTCCTTATGTGCTGGCAGAGGATATCTACAACATTCTTTACCCAAATGCTAGGGCCTCTGCAGCCGTAGCTCCTGAAGTAGCTGAACCCCTGATCAATAGGATTAGGCTGGAAACCCAGGTCTCGCCAGAAGATCAAGAGCTGTGCGCGAAGTGGTCAAGAAGTGGCCAACATCAACCTGGACGTCGAACCAATGGCCATCGACCCAGAGCAGGAAGGTAGGGATGTAAGTGAGGCAGGTAGTCTTATTAATCCATTATCTCTCACTTCTCCTGTGTCTTCGTCTTCATCCTTCCAAGGATTCTCTAAGAGCTCCACCCTGGGGACCCGCTCGGGTCGGTGATCCCCAAGGTGAAGTCCTCTTTGAAGACGAAGACATTACCTAAATTGACTAAACCCCAGAAAACCTCATCTGTACCTAGTTCCGCCAAGGTTTCATCAACTCCGAAACCTTCGACTTCCACCCAGAAAGCTTCTCCCTCTTCTAAGGGGTCGAGAACAAAGTCGAGCAGGTCGAAAAAGCCTGACTTTGACCCTAAAGCTTTCGTGGAGTCCATGATGAGAATGTTTTCCGAACAGGTCTCTTCTCAGTTCGAGGCAATGTCTCGCGATCTTGCCTCGAGTCTTGAGTCGTCGGGAAAGTATGTTCAATCCTTGGCGGACAGGTTAAAGACGCAAGAGGAGTCGCTGGCGGACTGGTTAGTTCAGGTCCGTACAGCAACGGTCCTATGCCATTCCAGACGCCTCTAAGCTACCAGCTTATGAGGATTCTAACCCTTGGCGTCTTGCCTTTAATGCCCCTTTCGCTAATGGTAAATTAACCATTGAAGGTTGTGGCACCCGCCCTGTGGAAGATTACGAAGTTCTTCCCGGCGGATCTTGTTTTCCCTTCCCGGTATGCTCGGCTTTCCGAAGATGCCTTGGTGAGGGAAGATAAGGTTCCCAAAGAAACAGTGATCTTTCCCAGGGACCAAGCGCAGTCGGCATGGGTTAGGATCCTATCTGACTGGGAGTGTTCGAACACTAGATTGACCCCTCATAAGGGGCGGTTTACGATGTTCACAGTAAATGAGGATGTCCCGACTCCTTGCACCTCTAAAGTGGCAGAATTAACCCTTCAGGCCGGAACAGAGGAGAAGCCTATGCCGCAGCTTCGTGAGACGGAGCCTACTTCTCTGCTCTTCCCAGCAGATTTAGAATGCTGGACCGGAGCTCCGGAAACCTTTACAGTGGGTAAACTAGATTCGGAGTGCGCTTCGAATCTCTTCAGTGAACAACTACCCAGGCTTCCGGAGTCTCTGATAAAAGCTGAGTATGAGGCTAGGTGCCGTCTCAGCAGATCTATCAATTCAGTCACCTCGGTGGAATTGACGTCTGCTGTTTACAAGGATGAACCTCTGTTCAGGGTCCTGACAAAATCACTACTGGCCTCATTCCAGAGTGATTTGTTTAATTTCATTGTGGCAAGGAGGAACTGCCAAAAGTTTGTTCTGGCTGACGCGACCATCCGTCATGAGCCGAACAAGCTGATAAAATCCTCTATCTGGGGGACCAATCTATTCCCTGAAGATATGGTCAATTCAGTAATCAGTGAGGCCTCAAGGGCCAACCAAAATCTTCGGATCCGTGGGGACTCCCTTTAAGAGGAAGTCATCAGAATTTTCAGGGCCCCAACCTAAAGGCAGGAAGAGGTCTAGGAGGTTTCATCCTTATAAGGCACCCCAGACCCAGACAATTGTTCAGACAGTCCCGGTAGGTCAGATTGCCCAGCCCTCCACCTCCAAGGGACATCCACAATACGTTGTACTGAACCAACCGGCCCACCATCCCGCTGGTTCAACAACCTATGTTTCTCCTGCCTTCAACCCTACTTACGAGTCCCAGACCTTTCAGGGCTACTGCCAGTTCAAGGGAAATAGAGGTAGGGAGAGCTTCAGGTCTAGATCTGGCCCCAGACTCCAATCTCGAGGTAGAGGTTCAAGAGGAACTAGAGACAGCAAGTCTTACAATAAGTGAACATCCTCAGGTAGGTGGGAGGTTAATCCTCTTCAGGGACCATTGGACATTCAGTCCATGGGCCCACAGTATCATTTCAAAAGGCCTAGGGTGGAGCTGGGTAGGGGGACCCCCTCCACTTGTCAGGTTCTATCAGACTCCAACATCAGATCTGTTAGACTATACAGAAGACCTTCTTTTAAAGAAGGCGATAAAGAAAGTCAGACATTTAAAATTTCAAGGACGCTTATTCAGCGTGCCAAAGAAAGACTCAGACAAGAGAAGAGTGATTTTAGATCTGTCAACTCTAAATTCTTACATTCAATGCGACAGGTTCCGTATGTTGACCGTCTCTCAGGTGCGGACCTTACTTCCCCGTGGGGCCGTCACCACCTCTATAGATCTTACAGACGCCTATTATCATGTTCCAATAGCAAGAAACATCTCCCCTTATCTGGGGTTCAGACTGGGAAGACAGGCTTACTCGTTCAGGCTAATGCCTTTTGGACTGAACATAGCGCCCAGGATTTTCACCAAACTGGGAGAAGTTGTGGTACAGGAACTGAGATCTCAAGGTATCAAGGTGGTGGCTTATCTGGACGATTGGCTAATTTGGGCCTCCAGCGTCTCCGAATGTCAGAAGTCGACAAAGTTAGTGATTCAGTTCCTAGAGTATCTGGGCTTTCATATAAACATAAAGAAATCTCGTTTAACCCCGACAACCAAATTTCAGTGGCTGGGCATTCAGTGGGACTTAAGCACCCACAAACTTTCAGTTCCCCCAGCAAAATGCAAAGAGATTGCCAAAGCAACAAGGCAGTTTCTCAAGTGCAAACGAGCCTCTTGTCGCACTCAAGAAAGAATCCTGGGTTCCCTCCAGTTTGCGTCAGTAACAGACCTTCTCCTCAAAGCAAAACTGAAGGACATAAATCGAGTGTGGCGAAGTCGAGCCAATTGCAAATTCAGAGACAAAGTCTCCTCATACCTCCAATCTTAAAGAAAAGACTTTGTCCCTGGACAACGGCCAAAAGTCTTTCCAAATCGATTCCATTACAATATCCCCTCCAGCCCTGATCATCCACACGGACGCATCTCTGACTGGTTGGGGGCTATTCGCAGTACAAGAAGGTTCAAGGAATCTGGTCAAGCCACTTTCGTCTCTTCCACATAAACATTCTGGAAGCGATGGCAGTTTTCTTGACTCAGAAACGTTTACGCCTGGCCAGGAACATACATATCAGGCTAGTTCTGGACAGTGCAGTGATAGTTCATTGTCTGAACAGGGAGGTTCCAAGACAAGTCACATAAATCATGTTATGATAGCGATCTTTTCATTAGCAATGAAAAATCATTGGCACCTGTCAGCAACACATCTGTCAGGAGTAAGGAACGTGATTGCAGATTCTCTGTCAAGGACGACTCCTCTAGAATCGGAATGGTCCTTGGACAAGAAATCCTTCAATTGATTCTCCAACAGATTCCTGGGCTTCAGGTGGACCTTTTTGCCACGGAATCAACTCACAAACTCACATGTTACATAGCTCGAACCTGACCCTCGGGCTTATGCTACAGACGCAATGTCAATAGATTGGAACAAATGGGAGAAGATCTATCTCTTTCCTCCAGTAAATCTTCTGTGGAAAGTTTTACACAAACTCAGGTCATTCAAAGGTCAGATAGCTTTAGTTGCTCCTAACTGGCCGAAGAGCAATTGGTTTCCGCTTCTGTTAGAGCTGAAACTCAAGGCCTTGCAAATTCCTCATCCAATATTAACCCAAGTAGTGCAAACTCAGATTGTGTCAGCTTCCTCAAGAATGCTGAATGCCCTAACTTTATGGATTTCATGAAGTTTTCGGCCCAGAAAATGCTAATATTGATCCTCAAAACACATTATTTTTGGAATCAGATAAGAGAGAATCTACTCTTTGCCAGTATGATTCAGCAGTTAAAAACTTGCTAATTTTCTGAAAGATTCAGACGTTCATACTATGACTACTAATCTTACGATCTCATTTTTTTAAGACCCTTTTTGACAAAGGTCTGGCAGCTAGTACAATTACTACAACTAAATCTGCCTTAAAGAAAGTATTCCTTTGGGGATTTAATATTGATCTGACGGACTCATACTTTTCATCTATTCCTAAAGCTTGTGCTCGTCTTAGACCAACAACCCGTCCTAAAACGGTTTCTTGGTTTTTAAACGATGTATTAAAGTTAGCCTCATACACTAATAATGAGTCTTGCCCTTATTCGACTCTTCTTAGAAAAACTTTGTTTTTAATTAGCCTGGCTTCAGGAGCTAGAATCTCTGAACTGTCAGCCCTTTCTAGAGAGCCGAATCATGTGGATTTCTCCCATCAGGAGAGGTTCTACTCTCTCCAGATCAAATGTTTTTAGCTAAGAATGAAGATCCTCTAATTAGGTGGTCTCCTGGAAGATAATACCCTTTTAGAAGATCCTCCTTATGTCCGGTGGTCACATTAAAAGCCTACCTAGAGAGAACCTCTCAGAGGTCTTCAGGTCCACTTTTTGTTAGAGAAAATGGTGGAACCATTTCCTTGAATGGCATTAGGCAACAAATACTTTATTTTATTAAACAAGCTAATCCGGATTCAATCCCCAGGTCCATGATATCCGGGCTGTAGCCACCTCAGTTAATTATTTCCAACACATGAATTTTGAGGAAATTAAAAATATACGGGCTGGAAATCCCCTAGAGTCTTTAAACGTCATTATCTCAAATCCTTGAGGCTTTGAAGTTTTTGCTGTCGCTGCAGGGAACATTGTTTCCCCAGAGTCAGTCTAACATTGTTTTATAATATTTTATTGTTGGTAATTTGTAATTGTAATTGTTTTGTATTTTGCTTGCCCTACCAGTTGGTACCTCTCACCTACCTGCCTCGCTTGTATTCCCGTCCTTCCTATCTTGTTGTCTGGGTTTGGGTTGCTTCTCAATCCATTCCTGGCTTTGCTTTATCACCTTAGTTGTTAAGTTTTCACTAAATATTGTTTTATAGGTGATGGTTACTAGTTTGTTTATTAATCTTAAGTTTGTAACCACATTAATTTGCATTAATTAAGTCAGTTATTGTTCTTTTGTACTAATTTATTTTTATATTTGCTTTTCTGGATTAGTAAAAAGCATATTCAAAATAAAAAATTTTATTTTATCCTTAATACATTAATCCTTTTTAAATTTACAAGCTTCTTTGGTCAATTCTCTGCTACTATTTCACTCAGCGACACAGGACAAGCCCAGAAAAGGGATTTTGACAAAGGAAAAATCTATTTCTGGGTGAAGGCCTGTGTCGCTCAGTGAACCCTTCCCTCTCTATATTTCCCACCCTGATCTAGCCAAAAAAGCTTGGGTGCTATTTCGGGATGGTGCATTGTGGGTAGAATTAGTAGTAGCGGTGGTGGGACCGTTGTATCGGCACCTCTTAGGCAGAGGGGTTTTGGTGAGGAGGAGTCTATTGGGTTAAGTGTCTGTGGTAGTGGCTTCCACTCGCTCCTAGATGACATACCGACATCCTATAAGGATGTATCGATCCAGAGGTAGTAACTCTGGCATCCTATTGGCTTTTTTCTCTGGTATATCTAGCAATACTTATACCTAGAAATGTGTGCTGTATAGGGACATTTCACTGAGCGACACAGGCCTTCACCCAGAAATAGATTTTTCCTTTGTCAAAATCCCTTTTTTGCCTCCTTATCAAGGTGCTCAGTTTTATAACCTGGTCCTGCTCCAGTGTTTATTGTATTAACCATTTGAGTGCATAATTAGTCACAAAAAGCTACTTCTCCACCTAGCCATTATTCTAGAGAAAATACCAGTTCCTCCACTCTTGCAGGTTTTCTATGAAATCAGTAGAAACCGAAATTAATTCAATAAATAACCTACGCAGATATGTTTTAAAGTCACAATTTGTGGGTTAAGAATAAATTTTGAGTGCCATCCTTATGAGAGTCAAGAAAGGCTGTATGCCCCTATATAGGGTTTCATTGATTTCCAGATGTTTGTTTTCCATTGTATATGCCCCTTTTTACTTACACAAGTCTTTACATACTTTATTAACAGAAACCATCCCTTGTATCAATATTGTTATTTGGAGTATACATAGTTTTGTATGAACTATTGCAAAAATATAAGCAGTTGTTTTACTTATACATAGTTTTGTATGAACTATTGCAAAAATTTAAGCAGTTGCTTTACTACTGCATTTTCTTCCATATCATGAAGGAGTACTTTATCATCTAGAATTGTCCGTTTTTGTGTATCCCTTCTGGTCACTTGATATCATTAGCGCTGGCAGCCATATTGTCATGAGTGTGTAATTCCTGTTCTGAATCCTAGCTTTAGTTTCATTTCTTTTGCTGGGAGCAAAATATAAATTCATACATATATGTGAATATTTTTTTGCTGTTATTTACCAGTTTGTTTTGGATATATGGCTGCATGTTTGAGCAGAATTTGTTTTTTGCGTATGCTTATTCTGCAATAATATGTCTCAGCAGATGGAGTGTTCTGATTTAAGGACACTTATTTGCAGTACAGGCAGTCCCCATTTACTGTGGCATCAGTTAACGGCGTTTCGGTGTTACAGTGCTTGGCTATCGATGTCATTAACCGGATTTTCGGTAGCAGTAAGCGATTTTCACTGCTGGTAAGCGATTTTCGCCGCCAGTAAGTGGTTTATCGGTGTCGGTAAGCGGTTTATTGGTGCCAGTAACTGGTTAACGGCACGTTAAGCAATTTATCAGTGCTATTATCGCTGATTTTCTGTTACAGTATTGGCGATTTTCAGTTAGCGGCGCTTGGCCGGGAACGGAACCCCCGCCGTTAACTAGGGGCTGCTTATGCTTAATTAGTACAGGTATTTACATGTATTTTTAGGAGCAGATCATTTTGCAGATATATCTCTGAATTTAAAGGATAATAATTCATTATTTTGAATTTAATGATAACAACACAATACAGGTTAGGATATGCTATTGACAACTTTATTTAGAATTGCACTACACTATAAACTGTGCAAGTTGGCCCCAGGGTACCCTATTGTGCAGGTTATATGCCAGTCTCTGTTACATAGCAGATTTTGTTACTTGCTGGAAGGGTAGACTCCTGAGCTGTCTGTTAAGTTGAGTTGGTACTGTACTTGATTTGTTATTTGTATGAATCTTGGTGTTTGCCTTAGTAGGTGAGGTAGGGGGAATGTACTCACAGAAGTTCCATGCCGTCTTGCTTATTTCCTGCTTCCTCCCTTTGAGTTTCAAGAATTTCGTTGTTCAGCAGGATTAAATGACTGATCATGTTATGATCATCTTATGTCAAATTGATGCAAGAAATAAGCTGCAAGTTGTGTAAATGTAATTGTAAGGTTTAAGCATACAGTAACAAAAATGAATTGCATTACAGTATTGTCATTTTCTGTTTATACATTTGTAAGAAAACATGCTCACTATATATTGTTATATTTCAGGGTCCTTCCCTTAACCAACTTGGCCTGGTGATTCACACAGACATGTCACCTTTGGATTTCTGTGGTAGTCGATGCCAAGTTGTGGGTCATGTGACCATCTTGGAAAATTTATTGAACTTGGCTTCACTCTTTGTAAAACCTCCAAAAGAGTATGTAAGTATATATACTGTAGAGCAATACTGTGTCAGAGAATGTTGTCTGTTTTTTATGATTTAGTGTATTTGTGTTTGAACAGGCCAAATATTGTTACTGTAGTACTTATTTATTGAAATTATAGTTGAAAGGGTTTTAAAAAAAGGATTTTGACAAAGGAGAAATCTATTTCTGGGGAGGGGCCCGTGTCACCCGGTGAAATAATCCATTCAGCACTTATTTCTAGGTAATTCCGTTGCTAGATACCAGAGAAAAGCTAAATGTAAAGCTGGGGTTACTACCCCAGAGCGAGCTCCAAGAAATGGAGTCGATATGGTAAAGGGTGAGATTGTCACAATCACGGGACCCTGCCCTATAAAGATTCCCAATGTCAAAAGTCCCAACGAGAGAGAGGTGTCGATACAAGCCCATGCACCACTCGCGGACTGTACACAAGGCAACACTAATCGCATTCCATGTTAGCACCCACCCCACTAGAATGATGTTTACCATGGGAGGGAGAGAATGAAAAACAGTGGAGGGTCACCGGGTGACATCGGCCCCTCCCCAGAAATAGATTTTTCCTTTGTCAAAATCCTTTTTCTGGATCGGGGTCCCGTGTCAGCCGGTGAAATAATAACAGAGAAATAAATATTATTCTTATGCTATTAAAGACTTTAAATAGAGATGTTGAAAACTAGGGGAGAATTCCACCCTGAACATTAGAAAGAGAATTCCACCCTGAACATTAGAAAGAGAATTCCACCCTGAACATTTGTAAGGTCCTCTAAATTCATGTAATGAAAATAATGTAAGTGGCCACCGTCTAAGATCATGAGCTTTAGAATTGAACCTGAATAGGCTTGTATTAAGAAAATACTTTCTGCCTAATAGCAGACACACTGACAGTACCCCATTAAAGTTTTTTAAGCATTAAAATAATTAAATTGTATGTTGGTGATAATTTTCTTTCTCACTTCAAGTACAGTGAAATTTATTATTTTTAATTGACAAAAGCTTCTAAACTTTAGTTTAGTAATATTGATGAGCACATGTCATTGAAGAGCTTGGCCAATCTTGTTAGAGCTAAGGAAAATAGCTCATTGGTCTGGTTAAGCTACTTTGATAATAATAATAATAATAATAATAATAATAATAATAATAATAATAATAATAATAATAATAATAATAATAATAATGGTGATGATGATGATGATGATTGCAAGCTCCTTACTTTGAAAAAAGCTGTAATGCCCAGTATGGGCAGTGGGTATATTATATTTGCCAAAAGCTTTTTATGTCTCTGTTAATGACTTTAGCAGTTGTATGTGCTGAGTACTCTCTACAGTGCTTTTAATTTTAATGTTTTGATGATGATTGCATTTGTTTGTACAAGACACAAAGGTCCTCATTACACAATCTTTACTGGCAAATCTAGAACTTTCTCTTGCATAAGAATTATTGCAATATTATTTGAAACAAGTCAGTTTATTTTACCTGATAATGTATCCATATTCAGTGCAGAATTACATGTAATATGATCAGCAGTTAAGATTATTAGAAAAGTTCCACCACAGAAATTTCTAATTTTCAGTAAGTAGATAGTGATTGCCATCTGTACCAGGTGTTAGGCAATAGTAATGACAAGAGGCTTGCAGTTCACATGAATACTTCATATTTATTCAGGTTTCCTTCCTAACCAACTTCCCATAGCAATTGATACACATCTTGTCCGTAGAAACATTGCAAAAGTGAAAGCTCTCTTATACCCTTATAGGTGTGACAGGTTGGTTCCCTAGTGGAATAGCTCTTTTTTATCTTCTAATATTTGTTTTACCTTGTAATTTGGTATTTCATTTATTTGCCCTGATTAATTGTTAGAGTAGGAGGTTTGTTCCATAAGAAATAGAAATTGTTTTTAACAAATTATATTTTGCATTTTTTGAGAAGATTATTTTTATACAAGTAACTTACCAAGTAATTACATAGCTGTAGTTTCTAACTAGCGCGGCAGCTTAAATTCAAAATTCGTGGTAGCATTTTGATTGTTTAGTGTAGGGGACCAGTCCCACCTACTAATGGGAATACTAGGCATGACTTAGCAGACGACCTTATTCTGTTTCTGTTGTGCTTGATGCAAACATCGAGTACTTGCAGCAGTTTTGTTCATTATTTTCCGGTTGTATAACTGGATTTTGGTGAAGTATTACTGCATTTTTTTGAGTAGCCTTCAAGCTGAAAGCTTTCAGGATCAGTTTTTCCTTGTTTCATTGTTTTTAAGTTGATTCAAGTTAATCAGTTTTTTCGCTACTGTAGCAAATTTGCAATCAAGATTAAACATCTGCTTATCACACTTTCTTGTGCAGAACTGAAAAAGTGTAAGGGCAGGAATGTAGTAGGAGAGAAATTGTGCTTAATGTTTTGGTTGCGATGAGCTTTAGGAAAAGAAGGTGTTCTCGACAGTCGAAAACCGTACTCTGGTACTTGCTTCGGCAGTACATATACTAAAATCAGAATGTTACAGAGAAGATTAGTATGGCCCCCACAGGGATTACATGCAAATCGTGGAGCGTTTTTTATTTTTTAGCGCCAACCCGGCTTCCAGCTCACCTAGCACCAGCTACAACCTGGCGCCAGCTCTTGCTATGAGCGCTCAGGAGTGCCCATGAGCTCCCGAGCTACTAGTTCGCCTGGCACCCAGCTTACCAGGCACCAACTACAGCCTGGCGCTGGGCGCTCTCGCATCCATTTTTTCCTCTCCTGCTACTAGCCCTCCTATTTTCTATCCACTTCCTCCTGTGCCTGGCTCCCGTGCTTCCTTCCCTTGCCATTGCCAGTCTTATGTCTGAGTTAACAGAAATTAACCTTGTAACAGTGAAGTGTTTTGCAGTTGAGGAGGTGATTATCCAGCCTGCCGGTCTACCTGGGAAGAGTCATACTGAAAGTCCAGTGGAGGCTGGTGGGAAGTCCCCCGGGTAGTTTTCCCCGTTGTTGAACCTGTTGCACATTCCCAGGTATCGGCAGACAGCCACAGAAAAGATGTCTTGTTGGATGTGTAGTGGCAGGGGTGGTTGTTTGTCCCGCTGACTTTCGTAGACGAAGGTCCCTGTCAGACTCCCCTAAACCTGGGAGGAGGCATACTGGAAGTCCAAGGGAGGTCGTTGGGGTTTGCCCACTGTTAGTCGCCCCCTCAGTCGAACCTGTAGTACATTCCCAGGTATCGGCAGACAGCCACTGGAAAGGTGTCTTGATGGATGTGCAGTGTTTGACAGCCACTGGAAAGGCATCTTGATAGATGTGGTGTTATCATCACTCGTCAAATTGGATCATGATTGATCATGATCATGATCATGATTATGATCATGATTATGATCATGATCATGAGCATGATCATATGATCATGATCATGGTCATGATCATGATCATGATCAACGTGTTCCTGAGCGCCTGGCGCCAGTTCCTGTTCTCTCGGCGCCTACTCCTGAACGCCCGACACTGGTTCTCGGGCACTCAGCACTCTCTTTTGTACCCAGCACCGACCTACAGAGCTCCTTTTGCCTGCCCTCATGTGCCTGGCACCAGCCTTCTAGTGTCTGGCGCCAGTTCCTCTTTAGTACTCGACACCTGTCTTTGCTAAGAACACACTGTTGTTCTTTCTTGACCGCCAGTCTCTAAATGAATGCCTGGCTCTGGCATTTCAAGTGGCTGGCATCAGTGACCTGATCACCAGGCGCCAACTCTTCTGTGTTAGACTTCTGCCTCTGAGCACCGTACAGACCGCTCACAAGTGTTTTGGTTGTCTTCAGTCTGTTCCACCTTCGCCCAGAGTTCAAGATGAGCCAATGATGCTCCCTTTTTAGTGACAGTTAGTGTCTTGGAGTCCTGTCTTTTACAGACAGGGGCTTTTGTATCCCAAATTTATGAGCTTGTTGAAGAAATCTCCCACCTCTGTCATTTTCTTTGTCCTCAAGAAGTCTGTCAGGAGTTGGGAGTTTGACCTTTGTTGAAAAGGGAGCAAGACAAGTGTCTTTGGACTTTCCTCCTCCTTGTCGAAGATCTTGTCAAGATTTTTGAAGTTTAAGGTTTTTTCTTGACTGGTAGCAGGAGCACAGGCAAAGAAGATAGAAGACTCCCAAGTGTTTACCGAGCGACATTGCCACGGATTGTCTCTTAGTCCTGTCCTGTATGGACAAGGACAGTTGAGATGGGTTTTAGAGCTTTCCACTCGTTTCTTTAGAATCTCAAGAAGAGAGAGCTCTGGTGCTCCTGTACTACTGTAAGAGCCACAAAGTCGCAATCAGCCCTGTTATTTTCGCCTACAGACCTACATCACCTCTTCTTCAGAACACAGCCTCCACTACAAGAGTCAGCTTTTTGGATGTCAGTCTCAACTCTCAGAATTTTCAGGCTTTCTGTCTGCCTAGAGAATCACAGCAACTCTCAGATGGTCTATTAATTTGTAGCCCCTTTTTTCTTCTTACTCGGAATATTAGTAGATGAGTCTACCGGGGACTCTGTCGTCCACCGAGACATAAGTCATGTTAGATAGACTTCAAATGAGAGTTTTGCAATTCCATCATCCAGTTCCGAGGTTTCCAGTGCAGACAAAAAGTGCTGTAAAGTTTTTTGGTTCTTCACGGCCGCTGAAGATACACGCAGTTGACGGTTGCCGTTTTCCACTTCCTGTCAAGCAGTGAGGAGGCTAACTTCATCTCACAGCCTTCCTGCAGTTTCGCTGTGGTTCCCGCTGTCTCTTCCTTGGTCCGACTACCTTTGGAATGGTGATACCTTCTCTCCTGAGCATTCTTCTGTTGGAAGATCGTACTTGGGCTGTAAGCTAGAGGGGAAAGCGCCTTGAACCCTCTCGGACCAGTGCTCCTGAGTGGCGCCCATTCCCAAACACCTGGAATCAACTTCTAAGCTCCTGGCACCAACTTCCTGGTTCCTGGCGCTGATTCTCGAACGTCCAATACCTGTTCCAGAGCACTCAGCACTATGTAGCCAGTACTAGGCTCACGTCACTGAACGCCTACGCCCGCTCAATGACTATTTTTTCTGTTTCAAGGATTGTGTTGGACTGCAGAAGAATTCGTCACTCCTGTTTTTGGACAATGCCACTGCTATCCTGTGCCCAGGCTTTTGTGTCTCTTATAGACTTCAAGCCTTATATAAGCATGCCAGATATTAGTTTCCGCTGTGTACAGTTCTGCATATGTTTTCGGTCTGTACGGGGTATCCTTGAGTCAACGCAAGGCATTATCAAGTCCAAATAAGAAGTCAAGCCCGCACGGATGTCCATGTGTCCGCACGGCTGTCAAGAGTCGGCAGAATTGGCAACTAGTCTGTACAGTTGTCTGTGAGTCTGCACGATGATCTGCAAATTTGCTTGGTTGCTCGCTAGTCTGCATGGTCGTCAGGGAGCCTACATGGCCCATAGCTTCCTTTTTCACTTTGAATAGAGAACGAAGTTCAAGACGGAGACGAACCAAACTGCCTTGTCGTCCATTCTCCAGGGCGATTGGATGGAGATCTTGGATATGCAGGATACTTCCTTCTGTGCCCATGTCTGGACTTCAGTGGGTATCTCAGGACCGTCTTACGAGACAGGATCTTCCAGTTCGGGGATCTAGGCTTTGGCCTCTACGGCACAAGTCTTCTCTCGAGTCCTTGCTCTTCTTACATTTGACTTCATTTTCTGGCTGTGAACATCAGTTTTTCCTGGACGACTGACTTCTTCGATTTCCTTCGAAGGAAAAATGCTCAAAGGTTTTGAACACAAGTCAACTGGGACAGGGAAACACAGCCAGACACCATTGTTTTTTCCCAAAGTCCCGGATTTAAGTCGGACCTACACTGGTGTCTGTCCAAACCAACTGTTGGAGGGGAAGTTCCTTCATCCTCTGAGACTAGTCTTAGACTTCTTCTCAGTGCCTTGATCTAGGTTGGGTAGCCCACTAGGGGAACCAGGAAGTTTCCAGGATATGTCCCCAGAAGAAAGGAGCCTTCACATTTATGTCTGAGAGCTGAAAGTGATTCGCTTAGGGCTTCTGTGTTTCTCGACCCTAGTTTACTCCTAGACTGTGGTAATCCTTTTAGACTAGACCACAGCCCTAACATTTATTATGTTAGCAAGGAGTCTCTCTCTCTCATTTTCTTTCCACCAAGCAGCAAGAGAACTTCTACTGTAGACAATCAAAATCGAGTTTTCTAGTTTCTTGATTTATTCAGGCCAATTAATAAGTTCTGGCGGACGAACTGAACCTGTCGGAATTTTGTTCTTACTACCAAGTGGACCTTGAGTCCCCTGGTCTGTTGGGATCTGTGAAATCTATGGGGCAGGCTGACTAGCATGGGCAGCAGACTCCATGCTGCAAGTTTGGTCCAATTTGGACTACTAAGTCTTCCCTCCAGCATAGTCAAGGAAGTGCTGAGCAAATTTCCGGCTCATTGCAAAATTACAATGTCCTTTATAGCCCCGTTCTGACCTATGAAACATTGATTTCCAAACCTGCCATGGTTGTTGGTGGACTCTCCATGACTCCTTCCCCAATCCAGGTCTATTCAGTCAACCTCAGTTCAAGGGATATCACTAAGGGGGCTCGCTCTAGTCTGGATGGGCCTCAGACTGTCCAGTAGCTTGTCAAAATGAAGTGGTTTTTTCTAGATATACTATAGGGGGTTCTATTAATTTTGAGGGAAGTTAATCTTCAGCGAAGTCATGTTGAACGAAGTCATTTTGAACGAAACCATTTTGAACGAAACTGTAAGAGCGAATGATAATTTCAGCGAAGGTTGGTTTTAAGCGATTACCATGAGTGGTTATTAGCTTTATTGGCCGTTATGTTTTTCAAACCACTTATTCAAAGTTATTAGAAGCATTCTTAGTTAACAACTTGAATGCCCGTTGATGTTTTTCAAATCACTTCCTTTTTTCGTCTTCTTGCTTAGAAGTTTCAAACCAGATAATACAGTTCATTGTAGTATTCGAAGCTAACCCATCATGGATTTTATAGTTTCCAATCGTGGTAAAAACAAAATCGCTTATAATGGTTTCATTTATAGAGAGGATAAAGCTACTTAAATGACAATTACATGGCGTTGTGAAGTGGAAGGTTGCAAAGGACAGTTAAGTACCACATTGGAATATGAAAGGGATAGAAATTGCACTGAGAAAGGAGAAAACTCGCATGCTCCCAATCCTGTTAAAGTTGGTGAAGAAAAGGTTAAAGAAAAAGTCCGCAAAGCTGCTGAAACAATACATGGTCCACCAAGATGCATACTCCAGGATGCCAGTGCTGTTCTACCAAATGAACTTGCAGCAAAGATTGGATCAGGAGCAAAATTGAAATGTACTGTATCTAGGAGGCAAAGAGCTATGGGGAACTACCCTCCACCCCCTTAATCAGCTGCATCCATCATTATCCCGGAATCCATGCATTCTACTTTCACGGGCGATAATTTCATTCTCCATGACAGTTGCATAGGTGATGAGAAAAAGGTTATAATTTTCAGTACTAATGAAAGTCTTACCTGGCTGAGAGACAGTCGTCACTGGTTAGCTGATGGAACATTCAAACAGCTCCAAGTAATTTTTTACAAATTTTTACAATGCATTCATTAAATAAAGGAAAGTGTAATACCTTGAACACAGTATATGTCATACTCACAAATAAATGTGAAGAAAGTTGCACAGTAGTATTCAACAAATTGAAATTACTAAAGCCTTTGCTAGACCGTATCTCCAATTTGATAGACCTCAAAATTGCTTCAAGAAATGCAATAACACGCACATTCCTGTGCTGAAGCATAGCAGGATGTTTCTTCCATTTAGGACAGAGTATATGGAGAAAGATTACCAACGTGGGACTAAGAGAAAAATGTGTTAACGAAGAAAATGTTCAAACGTTAATCAAAATGATGACCTGCACAGCATTTCTCCCTACAGATGATGTCATAACAGGCTTTCAAGCTGTATGTGATTTGGAAAATTATGATGAAGATCTTGACATTATTTGTTATTATTTCGAAGATAATTATATTGACTGTCGATGGCAAACGGCCTCAGAAGAAGACCTAAATTTTCGTTATCTATGTGGAATGTTTTTAGCAGGTTTCAGTTGGATCTCCCATGAACAAATAATGCTGTAGAAGGGTGTCACACTGCTTTCCAAGGCAGTCTATCTTGTAGTCACCCAGCAGTTTGGCTCTTAATAGAGACTTTATGAAGGAAAGAGAGCTTACAGAGGTCAAAATATTTGGGAATAGTTTTAGGAGAACCCTCACAAAAAAAGAGGAAATATGAGATCTTAGAAAGAAGAATTAAAAGCATTGTTGAATCAAGAGAAGATTTAGAAAGTAGTGATTATCTGAGACACCTTGCCTCCAATATTACATTTTGAATGATTATTCTTTCTAGAATTTATGGTCTTTATTTCTAGAATAATTTTTTTTTCATTTAAAACATTTATAATTTTTTGTTCTTTTTATAGTAATAAAGGTATATTTCTAGTACAGGTATTCCCCTACTTACGATGGGGTTAGGTTCCAAAAAACCCATTGTTTGTTGAAAAAATCATAACTCGAATATGACCTAGCCTACACTAGGGTAATCAGTACCATCTATACATATATGGTAGCCTAGCCTACACTACACAGTATACTTTATACATATATGGTATAGTAATTATTAGTGAGCTAATTCTGCAGGTTCAATGCAGACTGACATGATAAGTCAGTATAAAGAGAAATTGAATAACAGACAAGGCCTGGCCTGCACTCTTTCGTATATCATATACGGTAGCCTAGCCTACATTATACTGTATTCTATTTTCACATAACACTGCCGTATTATACAAACATCAAAATAACGAATGTGCATCTTTTCCATGGATCTTTTAAAAAGTTATGCTTTACTACACTGTATCCAATCGTAAATATTCTTATACTGCTTTTGCATTATAAATTCCGATCATAGCGATCAAATGTTTTGGTTTCGGAATCGATCACGCGGTCTTTATTTCGATGCATTTAACTCGGTTCAGAGGGCATTTCTTGCTTCTAGTTAGCGTAAATGAATCTCTAGATACTTTATTTATAAGGGACATATGTATTTTTCGTTATACGAAGTGTTTTTATGTCGAAATATAACTTAAATATGTCTCGTTGTGAAATTATTTTAGCCATTTTTTTCGTTAGTAGATGACGTTGGCGGCTGGCCTTTGTTTTGTGTAAACAAAAAAAATCAAGATTCCGTTCGCTATTTTCTCTTGATTTCATCATCATACCACGAGTTTTTCGTATGTATTTTTTATCGGCGTGAAAACAGCAGTAATATGTGTTCTTACATGTCCAGTAGTTTTGATTAAAATACTTTCCAATTTTATTTGCAACAAGTTTCATCCATGTTGCCAATGTACGATAATTTATAGTCATTAGCAGCTTGAACATTCTTTTCTCAGCGTCAGCTACAACTTGCAGCTTAATTTTACTGCAGCAGTATATATCCTTGCCGATCTTTTCTCCAAAGCGGATAAGGGTAGTGTAAAAACATATCAGTACTTAATGTCATTTTTAACATAATTACGATAATTGTTTAACCGTACGATGGTTGAAATACAAGCAAAACAGTTGTTATCCGATTCGGTTATTAGCAAAACAACAGAGTCTCGTTTGGTTGTTCAAAAACGCATTTTCGTAAAGAGTATAAGGTTACTAACAATGCTTTTATTATTCTCTTACTTTTTAACTAGAAGATGGAATAAAGAAGATGGAGAACAAGAAGTTGGTCTATTGTAAGTTGGTCTTTCTTGCTGCCTGATTTTTCGGCAATTGTAGTGTACGCTGTTGCTTGTGCCCGCTCGAAATTTAAAAATATTTTCTAAATATTGTCGCATCGGTATTAATTGCTAACTCCATCGAAACTCGAATTATCGAAGATCTAATTATCGTTTTGCACTACCTGTATTTACAAACGCACAAAAATTGCAAAAACGAACACGGACCTATTTTAACTTCCGACACAACGAGGCAAGTGAGGTCAGCTCATTGAATTAATGTACCTATTCCAGCCTCTCGGGCCAACGTAATATACAATCGTGTACGCTGCCTGATTATACGTTGTTGCTCTGCACGCAGCGCCAGATTATGCCGTGAAATTTAAAAATACATTATTTTCAAAATATTGTCTTATCGATATTAATTGCTAATCCCATCGTAAAAGCGAATTATCGTAAGTCGAATTATCGTAACTCGAGCACTACCTGTATATTTTTATTTCTATCAACTCTTTCTAGTATGCAGTAGTTTTATTTCTATCAATTTCACTCAGAATGTCTTAAAAAAAAAAAAAACAGAGGTTCGCTAAAACTGACATCGCTCAATAGGAATCGCTTAAAATGCCATAATTTATTATATGCTCAAAATGACTTCCCTCAATTTGACTTCACTTAACTTGACCTCACTCAAACGACTGGACACAACTATAGGGATTATTGCAACACAGACGTCAGTCTCCCACCTCTGTCTACCAGAATAAGTGAGCGATTATCCATAGCTGGTGTCTCAGACTCTACGTCCCTCCTTTCTAGACATCTTTGACCCAATTTGCAGATTGCCTCTTTTATCTGAGGAGGTCTAGAATACAGTCGACCCCTGGTATTCATGGGGGATATGTACCAATACCCCCGTGAATATCTCAAATCTGCGAACACTTAAAACTCCTCTAAAAATGCTTATAACTGCCTATTTTGATAGTTCAAAACACCTAAAAACCCTCTAAAAATGCTTATACCAGAATATTTTAATAGTTTTATCACAAAAAAGTGCATTTAGTCATGAAAATTTGAAAATACAGTAATTTGTGGATATTTCTCTATGAAAAATACCGTGAATAGGCAAATTTTCTGCGAATAGTGTGTATATATGTTCCATAGAGAAATCCGTGAATCCTGAACCGCGAATAGGAGGGGGTTGACTGCATCTCTTATTCCTCCATGAAGGGTTGTGGAGCTACGTTCAACTCAGTTTTTAAGCAACTTCATCAAGTCCTTAGGCTAGTCCAAGCAAGGAAGGAAGTCCAGTCTCCTGGAACCTGGACACAGTACTGAAGTGACTGACAATTCCCTCTTTTGATTTACTATGCTCCTCTTCTCGGAAAGGACCTTACCCGGCAGGCTATCTTCCTGGTGACCTTGATTTCTGCCAAAAAGTTTTGGTGAGATCCAAGCCATCATTCAATGGTAGGTCTTTTTCACAAGGAGACACCGTTTTCTCGTTTATCTGTGGATTTTAGCCTAGATCAAGGACCTTTCCAAGACCGGGATCCATTCTTTCTCCCTTAAGAACGTAATGGACATCCTTGGCTCTGAGGAAGAATAGAGCCCTGTGTCCAGTTGTAGTTTTCAGGTATTACCTGAGCAGGACCAGAAGAGCAGAGGGCCATCCGTAACCTCATTAGCTTGCAGGCACAATATACCCATTACTTCCATTCTGCAGTTGACCTACTTGAAGTGTAATCTCACCATTTTTAATAAAAGTTAAAACAGCATTAAAATCTTGCCATACCTTGCGACCATTATTAGTAACTGGCATGGTATCATGGGAGGAAGCATAGGATTTTCTCCTACTATCTCTTCACCTTGTAGTAAGGTGTCAGGTTTTGGGGAGCTGGGGGGTACAATGTACCTGGAGCACCCACCACTCACAGTCGACGGGTTGTGGTTTTATTTCAGTGTAGTTGATAGTATTATCTGGTTGTTTTTTATATTGGTACTGCACCCAGGGCAAGGGCACCTATTGATACTTTGCTAGCCATCCGAATACTCCTTCGCTGCAAAGCTCCCACTTAAGTAGATGTGCTCCACAGCTATACCGCCACACCACTACAGGTTAAGATGAGCACCAACAAGAGGCAGTACTCTCCTGCAGTAGCTCACTTAATGGATAAGGAAATGACAAGTATTGTTTTCAGTGCTTGCAACTTTTCTATTTCAAATTCATTACATATATAACTTAATGTTTTGGAGTAGAATATGTCCATGTATCATGTATCCTATCAATGTGGAATCAGCTACGTAATTACTTGGTAAGTTACCTAAATAAAAATGACATTTTTGGAATACAATAAAGTTTTATATATATATACTTACCAAGTAATTACAAAATCAGAGCCCACCCTTCTCTCTTCTGATGGATATAAGGCACAAACAGAATGAGGTTGTCTGCTAAGTCTTTCCCAGTATTCCTGTTAGTAGGCGGGACTGGTCACATACACTAAACAATCGAAGTGCTACCGCGAGTTTTGAATTTAAGTTGCTACACTAGTTAGAAACTTTAGCTATGTAATTACTAGGTAAGTACATATAAATCTTTATTTTATTATAAAAATGTCATTTTTCAGCCTACAGGGTCCACATCATCTACACCTGCTCCTCAGCCTTTGGAGGCCTCGTCAGAACCTACTACACTGCCGCCTTTCCATCAGTCTACATCTCCTCCTCTACAATCACAGTTTCAGCCTTCCCATAATCAAACACCACCCAAGCAGCTTAATCACAGCAACTCTGATCCCAACACTTTGTTAGTTACTGAAGTGGAAGAGGTTGAGGAGGAAAGAGGTTTGTAGAATTGATGACATTTTTTCTTGCATGGAATTAAATGTAACATTTTATGTTAGGTCTGCATTTATGACGTACTATAATTAATTCACACCACCCATGCGTCTGATATCTAATCCCGTCTCCTACGATGCTCCTGATTGGCCATTGATCAGCCAGTCACACGGCTGGAAACTGGTCAGTCTGTTCCAGCCGTCACCAAATGAACATTTACGCTGTGACCTCTCTTCATGAAATATGTCTTTCAAAAGTTGTAATTTTCCTTACACCTCAGTTTTACCCAAAGAAAAGTATTGTTTCTCAGTTTCATCACTAAACATCATCAAGCCAATGATTTAAGGATTATAATGATATAAAAAATATGTACTTGAGTAAACTTAATGCTAAAATATGTATAGTGAAATAAACACGAGGCTATTGTCTGTGTGCATCCCCACTCATTTTAATATTCTTAATCTTTTGCTTGTTATTTTCATATTGATAGCCCTATGTATAATTTTTTGGTAGCATTGTCATCCATGGCATTGAAGCTACGATATTGTATGAAACACAAGACGATAAATGATAAATGCACTGCGATGTCATGTAAGGAATGAAAGAATATATTTTATATTAAAAATTTCATGTTTATTTTACTATACATATTTTAGCATTAAGTTTACTGAAGTACATTATTCATATATCATTATAATCCTTAAATCATTGGCTTGATGATGTTTAGTGATGAAATTTCGAAACACTACTTTTCTTCGGGAAAAACTGAGGTGTAATGAAAGTTGTAACTTTTGAAAGACATATGTCATGGGGAGAGGTCGCAGTGTAGATGTTCACTCGGTGACGGCTGGAAGAGACTGACCAGCTTCCAGCCCTGTGATTGGCTGATCAATGGCCAATCAGGAGCGTCATAGGAGACGGGGTTAGATATCAGATGCACGGGTGGTGTGAATTGATAATAGTCAACAGTTTTAAAAAGTTCAGTCAGTGCTTTCTGTAGCACAGATGTTATTTGTCATGGTTCAATGACATTTTGCATACTTGCTCTGGGTAATTTTGATGTATGAACTACAAATGTATTACATGTAATAAGGCCATTATCCCTGGTCAGAGGCTGTAACAGAGATTTGAATTGCTAATCTCACAAAGTGGTTAAATGTGAGGGAGATATTTCTCAGTGGATGGAGCTTAGTCTCAGTTGCCACTACCTTTGTGGTTCTTACAGGCTTTCTTATATAAACAGTGGTAAAGGGAGGATATTAGTTATAAAAATATTTCAACTTATTGACTGAGCTATAAAACATATTTGTTTTGCAGCAAGTTCATGACTTTTCTGGAATGCGACCCACAGATTTTGTCAGTGCAGGGCTTGCTGCTTTGAGTAGGTCTGACCAGTTGAGGTCAGTAACAGGTCTGAAATCACATGATTTATTCAACTTGAGCAGGGCAAATTACATATACTGCTGAATTTTTATTTTTATTCAGCGTGAAAAAATTTTCACAATTAATTTTGTGCTGTAGACACTTTACAGGAGGTTGTCCTCTCTGCCCCTCCACATGGAAGAGCACCATGTGGTTTAGAGATGAAGTTTAAAAGATTTGATAATAGTTTAATTAGTAGAAAATAATACAAGGATTTTGATTTTAGGGAATCTATTGGCTGTAATATAACAAACTTTTCAATGGTAATTAGCATTTCTGTACTTGATCTCCCTACATTATGGCAATAAAGGAATTTTTATATGAAAAACAATTTTTTTCAGTTGTTTGACATTCTCCTGCCACATTTCATAATCTTTACTTCAGCTTTTCCCTTTACGATGCCTGATGTAAAGGACAGCTTTTTCCTTTACGATGCTTGATGTGAAATAGTTCTTTCACTCTCCTCTGTCCTGTGGACTTCGTGTTTCAGCTCCCATAAAGTCTAGGTCTTGATCTACTGTCGTTTCCATGATTTTCTGGTAAAATCGGGTTGCACTGATATAGGTATATTAATGTTTACTTAATGATGGTTTTTAGATGTTGCAGATTTTTTAGTAACTGGTTATTTAGTTTAGTATTTGTATATACCAAGTAGACAGAGGTGCTTTAGAGAATGTTGTGTTAGACATAGCTAAGGGGAAGTGAATCAGAATCTGTGCATGAATTTCCCCAAGCCATGGATTGATGTTGCTGATAGCATATAAGAGTGAAGCCAAAATGCAGATTGATTTTATTATGTAACGTACTGATGTCATATCATCAACGATAAAGATGCCAAGTAGAGCATTTTTGTTAATTTGGGGTGCAGTGGACTATGAAACGAGTTTAGAGAGCAGTAAGGAAAAGTATTGCTGTGACATGGATGAAATATATAGAGATAGTTAGACAACTGGTAAAATAAATATCCAATTAGCAGGAACAGCAAAAACTTACAATTGCAACATAATGGGGTTGGTATTGAAAAGATGTGACTATAAGAGGTTAAGATTCATGGCCAGAGTAAAGTGGGAAGATTGTATTATGAATGAGGATTTAGTAGAGAGATGTGGATCCAAGGCAGGAAAATAGACTGAGAACTCAAAGACTGATCAGGTTTGGACATGTGATGAGAAGGGATTTGGAACAGTTGGTCAGAAATTCAGTAGATATGGAAATAGCAGGATGAAGACCTATAGGAATGTCCAGGAAATCATGGAAAATGGTAATAGAGGAAGATTGGGACCTGAAAGGAGTTCAGGAAGAAAGAGTATAGAGGAGAATGAAGAGCACTTACCTCATTCTTTTCCTGTAAAGGGAAAAGCTTTATGGTGAATGATATGCTGAACCAAGTTTTATTTCTATGACCCCATCCCAGACTGCAGGGAATTGAAAACAACACTTATAATTAAACATATCCTAAGTGATCTTTCAGTTCTCAACCAACATTTTTGAAGTAAATGTCATAAGGAAATCATGTGGGAATCTTCAGTGTTTTCAGTTTGTCCAATTAATAAAGCTAAGGCATTACAATTTATTAAATATGTAATATATTTATCAAGACCAAACCCTTCAGTTCGCATCTGTAAGAATGTCAGCTGAGTGGTCAGGTAAAACTATTTAGTGGTAATCGTCTGCTTAGTGGTTTGGGTAAACTAATTGTTATTAATAGTAATGCATGGTAATTACATCTAACCATCATTTTAAGAGTTAGGTATAGAATGCTTCTCTTTTGTTTTATTTATAATGAAATACGTTTAAAGGTTTGAGATATGATTTTCATTTAAGTATGCTAGATTTTTATCTGTTTTGTTTATATGGGATGAATCTTACTTACTGTTAAAGATAGCTTATATCTCCACATTGATAGGCGAGGAGATATAAGGTATTTTCAGCAGTAGGTAAGTACCAAATAACAAATTGTATTATGAAAATTTATATTTTGCATTAGATGTCACTGGTGCTATGCAAGTTTATGATCAGTCAGAAATTTCTGTTACAGTTCAAGTTGTAAGTGAAGCTGATGTACAATCCTCTTCAGGCCCAGTAGTAACAGCTTGGGTTCAGTGGACTGTTGCTCGAGTATCGGCATCACTTTATGCTAATGATGGCGGAGAAAACAGAAAGTTAAGGGCTGAATTGGAAGACCTCACTACTGCTCTTGATTTTCACCAAGTTTATTCAAAAGTTAAGCTCAAGGTGACTGCAGTAAGCATACTCCATTTTACTAAAAGGTGTGTGGCTTTTCCTGTTTAATATTTTATATCACCAGATATTTTAAATTTTATGGGAGATGCACTTCTGTTTCATTATCATCTCCATAAATACAGTTTCCATATATTTTCAGTGGTAAGACAATTTTTACTATCTTCTGTAGGATTTTTAAAGTTTTTTAAGTTTTATACATTCATAATGATAATGATGTGTCTTTGTAGTGTACAGATATCCTATTGTTATAATACTGCGGTTTCCAAAAAGGTGCAGTATTAGCTGAGAAAATTCCCCGGGTGAAGAATAAACTCTTTAATCATCTAAGTCTTCCTCTGGTAAATCCTCACTAGAGGGTACTTTCTACTCAATGATGTTACAGTTGTCATTAGGCACTGTGGTGCCTTTCATTGAAGAAGTGCTTGTGTTAGCTTTGATATATATGATCCTTAATAGTGTTTTATACTTCAGTTCTGGATAAAGTGGGTACAGTTTAGTATTTTGTAGTCTGGTTAAAACAGGCTAACAGTATTTTGCTGTCTCCAGATGGTGTGGATGGCCTCTCTTGTTGTGTATCATGCTTTCTTGTATCTCCAGAAATGACTCAAGTTGACTGACCTATTTGGCTTGTTGTATGTCATTAAGAAGTTTTTTTTAGTTCAGTTTAGTTTTCATGATCCCAAATACTGTTCAGATAGTTTCTTGACCTGACATGGTAGTCTTTGGATACATCCTTATATAACAAATTTACCTGATAGGCAATGACTTAAGGTTGTGTTAAACTACTAAACATTAGAGCATTAAAAAGGCAGTGATGTGATGTAATTACCATATTTGGATGTTTTTTTCTAATTTATTTTAATGCTAGCTTGAGCAGTAAGAAATGCTGACATTTTGTTTTATTGGGCCAGTGGCATGTTTTCCTTTGAGTCATAGATGTGGGTTTGATTCCCCAGAACTATTAAAACATGGAGACACCCTGTGATGGAATGCAGTAATAAAGGTAACCAGTTTGAAATTTACCAAAACCCCACTACACAAGCACCTGTGTGAGTGCTGAGAACAACATAGCAAACACTGCATAATAAGAGCTGGACACCAGAAAGACAGTATTGAGATCTGAGTATCAAGAGTGTGATATCAAGGTTTCACCATCAAGATAGTTTTAGTTTTTATGAATTAGATGAATGAGACCACCCAACTATTTTTCTAGAGCTGTTCTTAATTGATAATGAGAGGTGAATATTGGAGCAAGCTAAAGAGATGAAAGAGAAGGGACAAGAAGTAAAATGTAGAAAGAAGTGCACCTTGGGCCAATTGTACATTACATAGAAACTTAATTGCTATCTAGTGCACCATTCATGGTACACAGTTGTGGGTACCTCATATCAAGAGCATGCCATTGATAGCTTATTATTATTATCATGTTGTTGATGTCATGATATTAATAACATGTTTTAAATAAAAAGAAACTGAGAGTATATCATTGACAGCAAGCTGGAGTACATAAGATTGAAAACATTTTATCAAGAGGATAACAGTAAACTCTTATCAAATTATAATATCAACAGCATGTTATTAAAGTAGAACATAGAGAATCCTACTTTTAGAATAAAATATTGGGACCAAGGCATTGAAAGGACAACATAGCACACTATCAAGAACATGACACCATGAGGACAACTTGATGAGCAGTATAAAACAAGTAAAAAATGCACCGAAGTTTCTTCAGCGCAATCGAGTTTTCTGGGTTTTCCGACCTGTGTCACCCGGTGAAATAACCTTTCAGCACTTATTTCTAGGTAAAGCTATTGCTAAATATACCAGAGAAAAGCTAAAAAGCTAAGCCGGAGTTACTACCCCCGGTGCGAGCTCCATGAAATGGAGTCGTGTATGAGAAAGGGTGAGATTGTCACAATCACAGGCCTCCGCCCTGTAAACATTCCCAATGTCAAAAGTCCCACCGAGTGAGGTGCCGTTACAAACCCCTGCACCACTCGTGGACTGTAAACAAACCGGCGTCACCCACATTCCACTTTTAGCATGCGTCTGCTGTTGTTGTTCTGTTCGTGTGTGCGCTTCCTTTGATTGTATTACTATGGCATCCTCCTTGGATTCTTCACCTAAGTTGAGTACCATCCCTGTATTTTATTTTAGGCGGTTGAGGCTCCTTATTTCCTTCTAATTTAATAATTAGAGGGATTTATATGCCCGTCTCATCCACCTTCTCCCGACCTCATGTGACCTTCAGTCTTGGTAAAAGGGAATTATGTCGGGCCGTTCCCCTTCATTTTCTTATGTTGTGCCCTTTTGCTTATTATATATTCAATTGGGTTTTTTATATTATTGTTTTTTATCCTTCTCTGGAGAAGTTTTGGTCCTTGTCGTTTAGGCTACGAGTTTTTTCCCCCTCGGGCCTATCCGCTATTTATCAATTATTATATGCGTTATATTTTGGACCTTCACTTCCTCCAGTGCTTGGATATATTATTTGAGATGGTACAGTTATGCTTATCAAGCTTATTTTAAGCCTAGCGCACGGATGGCTTTGATATTTGCGGACTATATCCTTTAGTTTTATATCTGGAAGGTCGGCCATTTTCCCTCCGCGCTCATATCGCGTTGGGCTTGGTCTTCCCTTCTACATATGTTCTTATGATTAGTTAGATCATTATTAATTTTTTGCCTAGGATAGGTTAACTTTAGGCTAGTTGAGTAGATACTATTTCCCCTGGGCTTCCTCCCTCAGCCACTGGCTGTGTTAGGTTAGCCTAGGTTGTAGCTATGGCGGTCTCATCCTTTGCTAGGAGAGAAGGTTTGGTGTGTAGGAGGGTTCATAGTTGGAGCTTCCCTTTGTGTGGCGTTCGGTTAGAGAAGTCGGGCTTGCGCTTCTCCCTCTCCCTGTTTCGGCCTTTCCGTTTAGGCTCTAGAGTCCTAAAAAAGGTTAAGCTGGAATAGCGAGGGTTTCTTGCGTAGCCTACCTTCATCCGAACCACATCTTCGGGTTATTCTCCATCTTCATGTTTACCCCTCTCCTACCCCATTTTTCCTTCCTCCACCCCCCCTTCCCTCTCCCACCCTTGGTTCGCTTTCATATATTATGTTAACTTACCAAGGCCCGAGAGTTTATCCTGTTCCTTTTGCCATACCTTTATATCCCCTTCCTCTGCATTGATTGGTCTGTTCTCTCGCTAACGGGTCCCGACCTTACCTGGTCACACCCATCGAGACCTCAGTTGGGGACCGGGGGTGCTCCCACACCCCTGTTTCCCATTCCTTTCTTTGCTTTTGGCCTTGAGAGTTCCCCGTCCTCTCCTCTCTCAGTATCGTTCGTACATGTTCGTCCGATCGCAGGGAGAAGGATGGATCTCATGGCGCCCGGAAAGTGCTTACCCACCCCCTGGTCGCTACCTTGGATCCCTCGCTCATGGCCTATACCATCCTCCCCCCCCTCCTAGTGTCAGTACGCGCTTTTTCTCAGAACAATATCTCGGGGGGAGAGAATTTGTGTTCATGTTGCCAGTTAGAGTTTCCCACCTGACTGTCTTCCGTTGTTCACACGCTATGACATTTTTATTCATTCTATTCACTTAGAACACCTATAGTTCCCAGTATCTACTCTCCGCCGACTAGCTATCTTTGTGTTTTCTCTGCTAGGTAGTCGGACATTCTTGTCGCCTTCCACTCCGGTGGGTACGGTGTTTGGTCGGACGGTGCTCACTACACCTCCTCCGCCGTCACCGTATTGGAGTACAGGACTCCCCCGGCTCCAAGCAGAAATATCCACTTTTATAGTTGACCTTTCCCTAGATGCATATATATTTATTCATTTTATATATATATATTATATTATGTTTATATACTACCCTTTTGGGACCTTTCCGTCGCTCCGGATTAACTCCGGCGGTCCCTTTAGGTTATCTTGCATGTTCCAGTAGGCCCCTTAACCTCCCGGTTCGCTCCGGCGGGACCTATCTGGATATTGTTTATATATATATATATATTTATTATTTATTACCTTGTAGATTAACTGGCCTTTTGGGACCTTCCCGTCGCTCCGGATTAACTCCGGTGGTCCCTCTAGGTAGTTGATCTTGCATGTTCCAGTAGGCCCCTTATACTCCCGGTCAGCTCCGGCGGGACCTACTTGGATAACTATTATACTAAGACACTGCTCCGGCATTCCACTCCGGCAGCCCTATCAGCATACTCATATACCGGTCAACTTACAGATGGTGCGTTGTCAGGAGCAGGGGTGCACCGCTGTGCTACATCAAGCCAGCGGGCATGAAGTGTGCAGGTCCCACTCCCGGGTGTGCTGTCCACGTGGGGACCTGATCGTCTGGCACCCTGATGGCTGTGAGGTGTGCTACGCTCTCTATGAACAGGTTCTGGATGAGTCGGTAAGTTAGTTTTCCACTTCCGATTCACATTCACCTTTAGGAGGCTCAGTCACCTGACTTTCTCCCCCTTCCAGATTGACCGCAGCTCTCGGGACTCTTCGTTGTCGACCCTCAAGACCTGGGTCAGCGGCTTCGGGAGGAACGTCGGGGCAGGAAAGCCCTACATCTTGTCTAAGGACGTCTGCAACGTTCTCTTCCCCGGCGCCTGGATCTCAGCTTCAGTTGCGGACGAGGTAGCCGCCCCCTTGATCGCTGGGATCCGGGAAATGACGCAGCCCTCCCAGGAAGAAGTCGCTGCATGCGGAGTTGTTGCCGAGGATGTTGCGGCTCTTAATCTCGACCTCGAGCCGATGAATGTGGACCTGGACTTGCAGGCAGGTAAGAGGGTAAGTGAGGCAGGTGATCTTCTTTTTAGTTCTCCTTCTTCCACTGCTTCTTCCTTCCGAGGATTTGTGAAATCCTCTTGCCTTATGGACGGTGCAAGGTCTACCGTCCCTAAGGTTAAAGCTGTAAAGAAAAAGACCTTAAAGTCCCAGAAAGTCCGCTCCGAGGTTCCCTCGAAGACGTCACGGCCCCCTAGCCCCGTGCCATCTACAAGCAAGGCCTCTACTTCTGGGAAGGGAGCACAAGCTAAACAAAGTAAGGAGGTTCCCACCCCTCCTTCCTTTGATGCTGAAGCATTTGCAGAGCTTCTTATGAAGCAGTTTGACAAAAGGGTTGATGACAAGCTGTCGCAACTCTCAAGTCAGCTGTCTTCATCCAAATGCTTCCGTGCTCGTTGTCAGAAGAGGTTAAGTCTCAAAGGACTTTAATCTCGGGTTCATGAGTGGCGGAGCGGCCAACAAACCCTTCTCCGTCCTGGACACCTCCAGCCTACCTCCTTTTGATAAAGGAACCCTGGCGCCTGACCCTCTTTGCCCCCAGCATGAGGGTACCCTCACTATCGAGGGCCTAGGCACTCGTAGGCTGGAGGAATTGGAATTCTTCCCTCCTAACCTGAAATCACCTTACGCAGGTTATGCCAGGCTTACTGAGGAGGCATGGGTTCTGGTCCGATAAGGTCCCCAAGGAAACTGTCATCTTCCCGAGGGACCAGGCCCAGTCGGCCCTACTACGGACTTTGTCGGAGTGGCAGGCGGAGAGAACACCAAACTCACTCCGGCAAAAGGTGCCTTTACAATGTTCTCTCTGGGAGAAGTTCTCCCCACCCCTTGCACCTCTAAAGTGGCCTCCCTCACCAACCAGGCTTGTGTAGAGGGTAAGCCCCTTCCTCATCTCCGGGAGACAGATCCCACCTCTCTTGTCTTACCCGGAGATTCTCAGTATTGGGTAGGAGCTCCGGATACCTTCACGGTTACTTGGCTGGACCCTGACTGCGCTTCTAACCTCTTCAGCGAGCAACTCCCTAGGATCCCGGAGTTGCTCCTGAAGGCTGAAGCTGAGTCTAAGGACAGACTCAGTAGGTCCTTAAACTCTCTGACTTTGGCAGAGGCAACGGCAGTAGTATATAGCGAAGATGCGCTATTCCAGGTACTGACGAAATCTCTCTTAGGGAGTTTTCAGCAGGACCTGTATGACTTCATCAAGGCCCAGTTGAACTGCCGGAAACACATCTTTCGGCAGCCTCCATCCGTCATGAGCCTAACAGGCTCATAAAAGCTCCATCTGGGGAGCTAACCTCTTCCCCCAGGAAGAGGTTGATGCGGTCCTAGCCGAGGCAACTAGGGCCAACCAGAGTCTCCGCTTCCGATGGGGTTTATCCTCTAAGAGGAAGCAGTCTGAGCCCGCCGGAACTCATCCCAAGCCAGGGAAAAAGTTAAAAAAGTTTAAACGGCTCCCGACTCAGACTGTCTTGCAGGCTGTCCAGGTCCCCGTCCCTGGTCATCCTTCAGCCTCAACCTCAACCTCAGTATGTGCTGGTCCAACCAGCCCATCAACCTCTCGCTGCCCCTTCATACGTCTCCTCCCCAGCTTACAACGCTTCTTATGAAAGCCAGGGTGCATTTCGGTCCATCCAAAATGCAAAGGGAACGAGAGCTAGGGGGTACTTCCGAGGTAGAGGAACATACCGCTCCTCCTCCAGAGGAAGGGGAGGCAGAGGCTCCAGAGGAGGCAGACCCTCTCCCGCCCAGTGAGATACCTCAGGTAGGCGGGAGGTTATACCATTTTCGGGACCAGTGGAGCTTCAGTCCCTGGGCCCAGAGCATAGTCTCCAAGGGACTGGGGTGGAGTTGGGACAGAAGTCCTCCCCCCCCAGTCAGGTTCCATCAATTACCCTCCAAGGCTCTGAAGGACTTTGTGAAAGATCTATTATTAAAGAGGGCAATAAAGAAAGCGAGACATCTGAAATTTCAAGGCAGACTGTTCATTGTTCCAAAGAAAGGTTCCAGTCAGCGAAGAGTAATTCTAGACTTGTCCTGTCTAAATTCCTACATTCAATGCGACAAGTTTCGAATGCTTACAATCTCGCAGGTTCGGACCCTACTGCCCCGTGGAGCCGTAACCACCTCTATAGATCTTTCAGACGCCTATTATCACGTCCTGATTAAGAGAAGGTTCTCTCCTTATCTGGGGTTCAGACTAGGAAATCAGGCATACTCATTCAGGGTCATGCCATTCGGTCTCAATATAGCTCCCAGAATCTTCACCAAACTGGCAGATACGGTAGTTCAGCAAGTCCGGTCTCAGGGGATCATGCTAGCCGCATACCTAGACGATTGGATTGTTTGGGCATCCAGCATCAACGAATGCCGGAAAGCAACAGCCATAGTAATCGGCTTTCTGGAATCACTGGGCTTTCAGATAAACAAGGAGAAATCCCGCCTAGTGCCATAGAGTCGCTTTCAATGGTTAGAAATCCAATGGGACCTGTGTGAACACAGACTATCTCTTCCGCCGGCCAAACGGAGAGAAATAGCAAAAGCAACCAGACAGTTCCTCAAGAACAAGAAAGCTTCCCGTCGTACCCAAGAAAGAGTCTTAGGTTCTCTTCAGTTTGCTTCAGTGACGGATCTTCTTTTGAAATCCAAACTGAAAGACATAAACAGGGTATGGCGGAGTCGAGCCAATGTCAGGTTCAGAGACAAAATATCTCTGATTCCGCCGATTTTGAAAAAGAGACTCCGGCCTTGGACGACTGTCAAGAGCTTATCGAAGTCAGTGCCTCTTCAGTTTCCTCCGCCATCACTAGTGATTCACACCGATGCTTCCCTAAGCGGGTGGGAGGATACTCCCAACACAAGAAGGTACAGGGGACTTGGTCTACCATGTTCCGCCAGTTTCATATCAATGTCCTGGAAGCTATGGCAGTCTTTCTAACCCTGAAGAAACTGCGTCCGAACAATCTGATTCATATAAGATTGGTCCTGGACAGCGCAGTAGTAGTACACTGTTTAAAAAGGGGAGGTTCCAAGTCAAGTCGGATCAACCAGGTTATGATAGCAATATTCTCTCTAGCAAACAAACACCGGTGGCATCTGTCTGCTACCCACCTTGCAGGGGTCCGGAATGTCATTGCAGACTCCCTATCCAGGACAACTCTGCTGGAGTCGGAATGGTCCCTGGACAAAACTTCATTCAAATGGATTTGCAATCAAGTTCCGGGTCTCGAAGTAGATCTCTTTGCAACAGAATGCAACCACAAACTACCTTGTTATGTTGCTCCCAACCTGGACCCTCTAGCTCACTCCACAGATGCAATGTCCATAGATTGGAACAAGTGGAAAAGGATCTACCTCTTTCCTCCAGTAAACCTGTTACTGAAAGTCCTTCACAAGCTCAGGACATTCAAGGGTCAGATAGCCCTAGTAGCTCCAAACTGGCCGAAGAGCAACTGGTTTCCACTTCTTCTAGAGCTGAAGCTTCGGTGTTTGCAAATTCCCAACCCGAAACTGACGCAAATAGTACAAACTCAGACTGTGTCAGCTTCCTCAAGAATTCAGAATGCCCTGGCTTTGTGGATTTCATGAAGTTTGCAGCTCAGAAGGATGCTAATATTGATCCTATTAACACTTTGTTCCTAGAATCAGATAAAAGGGAATCCACTCTTAGACAATATGACTCAGCAGTTAAGAAATTAGCACTCTTCTTAAAAGAATCTGAAGCTACTGTAATGACCACTAATTTAGCTATTTCATTTTTTAGGTCATTATTTGAGAAAGGTCTGGCCTCCAGTACCATTACTACAGCAAAATCAGCTTTGAAAAAGATATTTTTACATGGGTTTAAGATTAACTTAACAGACTCTTATTTTTCGTCTATCCCTAAAGCCTGTGCTCGTTTAAGGCCAGTAACCCGCCCACATTCGGTTTCCTGGTTCTTAAATGATGTTCTTAAGTTAGCCTCAGAAATAGATAATCATAATTGCTCTTTCACTAACTTATTGAGGAAGACCTTATTTTTGATTAGTTTAGCTTCAGGTGCTAGAATTTCTGAACTGTCTGCCCTGTCTAGAGAACCCAATCATATTGATTTCCTTCCATCAGGTGAAGTGTTGCTAGCTCCTCACCCTAAGTTCCTAGCTAAAAATGAAGATCCTCGAGATAGGTGGTCTCCCTGGAAGGTCATCCCCCTCCCACAGGACCTGTCTTTATGCCCAGTCTTTACCTTGAAAGCCTATTTAGACAGGACCTCACACATAACTTCCGGGCCTCTGTTTGTAAGGGAAGGGGGAGGAACTATCTCTTTGAAAGCCATTAGGCAACAGATCCTGTATTTCATTAAACATGACATTAGAGCAGTGGCCACCTCCACTAACTATTTTCATTATATGAATTTCGAGGATCTTTCAAAATACACGGGGTGGAAGTCTCCCGTAGTTTTTAAACGCCACTACCTGAAATCACTAGAAGCTCTGAAATTCACTACAGTGGCGGCAGGGAACATCGTTCCCCCCCCAGTTTAATTCTTCTTAGTACTCAGTCACTCTCCTCCCTCCTACCTGCCTCATTTATTCCCCTTCGGTCATCTCCAGGTCAGGCATGCTTCACAGCCTATCTCCTGACCATGTCATAGTTTTGTCCTGTCTATTTGTTTAATTTAAATGTTACATGTATTATCTTGTGGGACATAGTTTCCCCACCTTAGTTTTAAGTATAATGTTTAGTACCTAATTTTCACTTTTATGTACTCATTAATCTAAGGATGATTTTATATTCATGTACCCTTTAATATTGTATTAAATTTAAGTATATTTATTATATCATTATTATATCTTAATACCACATCTTGCTACTGGGATAATTAAACTCTTGTGGAAATTTAGTTTTATTACTTTCCTCTACAAGTCTCCCTTTTGTTTCAGGGTGGTATTTTGATTTCTCTGTTATTATTTCACCGGGTGACACAGGTCGGAAAGCCCAGAAAAAGGATTTTGACAAAGGAAAAATCTATTTCTGGGAGAGACCTGTGTCACCCGGTGACCCTCCCATGATTCTTCTTTTCCCCTGGTAAAATACCATTCCAGGATGGGGTGCTAATGTGGAATGTGGGTGGCGCTGGTTTGTTTACAGTCCATGAGTGGTGCGGGGTTTGTAACGGCACCTCACTCGGTGGGACTTTTGACATTGGGAATGTTTACAGGGCGGAGGCCTGTGATTGTGACAATCTCACCCTTTCTCATACACGACTCCATTTCATGGAGCTCGCACTGGGGTAGTAACTCCGGCTTAGCTTTTTAGCTTTTCTCTGGTATATTTAGCAATAGCTTTTCCTAGAAATAAGTGCTGAAAGGTTATTTCACCGGGTGACACAGGTCTCTCCCCAGAAATAGATTTTTCCTTTGTCAAAATCCTTTTTCTGTACAGTGTATAATCAAGGCCACTGAAAATAGATATATCTTTTGGTGGTCTTGGTACAATGCTGTATGAGCCTCTGCCCATGAATCTTTAACCACTGCCTAGTGGTGACCTATCCTATATCATTGCCAGATGCCCAATTATTAACTTTAACCTTAAATATAAAATAATAAATACTGAGGCTAGAGGGCTGCAATTTGGTACGTTTGATGATTGGAGGGTTGATGATGAACATACCAATTTGCACCCCTCTAGCCTCGGTAGTTTTTAAGATCTGAGGGCAAACGGACAGACAAAGCCTGCACAATAGTTTTCTTTTACAGAAAACTAAAATATGACATCAGTAGGGTAGTACAGTGCATTATCAGGAACGAAAACATGACATCAATAGGGTAACACAGTGCATGCAACACATGATACATTATCATGAAAAAAGCATCAAGAGGACAACACACAGCATATTATCGAGAACATGACGAGATGACAACACAGCACATTTTCAAGAACACATCCTCTTCATTATCAAGAACATGACAGCTAGAAGATAACAAACTGCATTGCCAATAACATGACATCAAGAGAACAGTACTGTACATGACCAAGAACATAACATCAAGAAAACAGCAAAAGTGCATTATCAATAGTATGACAACTAGAGGACAACACATTGAGTGTTATTAAGGATTTGACAATTAGAGGACAACACCTAGTGCATTACCAAGCATGTGACATTTAGAGAACAGTACAGTACTTGTGCATTATCAATAACAAGACATCAAAAGGACAATACACATTGCATTATAAAGGAAATGACATTGAGAGTACAACAAATTGAACAATCTAAAGGAGGACTGCATTGAGAACGTAATATTGTGATCATGGCATTTGAAGGATAATGTTAAGAGAATGACAGAAATAGCATCGTAACTGTGGTTGGAGGAAGAAGTAGTAGTAGAAGGAAGACCAGGAGGTGAAGAGGTAGGAGGAAGTGCATGAGTTATTGTTGTTGAGACTTAAGAGAGGGCAGTTCAAAAAAGAATTCTTTCCAGTTGATTGGGTGGTTGCACTGGCCAGTGTCAGATCGTCTAGTTGTACCGTAAGTTGTATCAGTGGTCTATCTTGGCAGCAGTCACAATCACTTGTGGTGAATGTTCAATTTGTCTTTTTAACCACAAGCTATCTTGGCATTTGGCAGAATGACATTGGCAGCAGGGGTATCTGTTAAAATGATGGACATATTTTTTTTGACAAGATTAGGGTTTGGGTTAAATTTCGCACCTAAAATAATGTTGAAGATCTTGAAAGAGGTCTTGGCAAGAGATGAGAAAGTGTGTCATGGTACAGATAGTTATATAGATGATGATATTGTAAATGAAACAGTTGTTTCTGTAGAGGAGGTGACTTTGCATCTGTGTAAGTATGGGTTAGAAACAAAGATTCTGGATTACTGAATGGTGGATAGGTGTTGGGATTGTCTCTTTATCATGGTAGTAGTGGAAAACTGAAGTTTAGACGTGGCAGTCTGATCCCTTTAGTGAACAGTGAGAAATTGTTGCACAGAAATTTATTTTCTATTTGTGGTAAGCTAGTGGGGCATTATCCAATATGTGGAAGGTTTTGTGTGGCATGTAGTTATGTGAAGAGAATAAGTGAAAGTTATGCTTGGGATGACTGGATTGGAGGTAAGGCTCAGTCGTTGGTGGAGGAACTGGTTAAAATGGTGCATGATGATAACCCTGTTTGCTGGTGTTGGTCTGTTCCTAATGTTAAAGTTGGCAAAATCTGGTGTGATGCTAGTAGCCTAGCTTTAGGTGTGGCTTTGGAGATGAATGGAGTAATTGTTGAGGATGGGGCATGGCTTCGTAAGCCAGCCGACACAGCTCTCATCAGTGTTGCTGTATTAGATGCTGTTGTATAAAAGTAATAAATTTAGCAGTGAAATAGGATCTTGAGTCTGTTGAGATAATAACAGATTCAGATAGTTGGTTGCTGATAAAAGATATAATTGCTGAGTATAAGTTGGATGTCACTGTGACATTGTTAAAATTTTGCCAGAGCAAATCTGATGGACTAACCAGAGTGAGGAAGGAGTGGCTTTGTAGTGATTTTCGGGTGCCCACGTGTGCAGTGAGTTTGAGCAAGTTGCATGATGGGCATCATTTTGGTGTTAATAGATCAATTTATATAGCACAGTTAGTTGATCCTGAAGTGAAGAGAGATGATAGTGAGAAATGCGTTTGTGCGTGTTTGCAGTGCAGGTCGATTGATCCAGCGCCTGTTCAGCGTAATCCTGGTGAGTTAAATGTAGAGAAAAATTGGTGTATATTAGAAATGGAAGTGACACATTACAAAGGAAGGAGTTATTTGACGGTAGTGTACTGCAGGCCAAGTAGATTTGCTGTTTGGAGAGAGACTGGGTCAGAAAATGCCAGAGATATTTATTCAGATTTTGTGCAGATATGTCAGGAGAGAGGGCCTCCTAACAAAATTCTTGTAGATAACAGTACTGCATTCGGATCTCATCAATTTGAAAAGTTATGCATGGTGTGGAATATTGAGAGACATTATCGAGCTGCATATAGGTTTCTGGTAATGGGATTGTTGAATGTCAACATCGCAATATAAAGTGTTTAGCAGCATGAAGCAGTGAAGACATTTGATGGTAGTGTTATGGTATAACCTTCCAACTAAAAATGGTGTTAGTGCTGAGAGTGCTCCATGTAACATGTGCAGAACAAGATTGATAGAGTGGCTGAGTCTGCTGTACAAGTTGGTGATGAAGTTTTCGTGAAGCCTCCTAATGCAAAGTGCACCTTTAAATAGGGAAGGGGTAGTGTGACAAAGATAACTTCATACATTAGACACATATAGGATTCTTGATGAAAGTGATGAGGAATTTGATGGGGGTTGTAGTGGAAGATGATGAGATGAAGAGTGAATTAGATGTGATTGAGCAGGCTGACGTGCCTGAGTCGTCCAGGATTGTTCTACAGCGGCAGCCTCCTGTGTGGATGCGGGATTATGTGAGTCACTGATGTGTAAATCTTGGTGGGGTATGGTGGGAGGAAGTAGTAGTAGTAGTAGAAGGAGGAGCAGGAGGTGAAGAGGTAGGAAGGAAGAAGTGCATGAGTTGTTGTTGAGACTTAAGAGAAGGCAGTTCAAAAAAGAAGTCTTTCAGGTTGATTAGATGGTTGCACTGACCAGTGTCAAATCATCTAGTTGTACTGTAAGTTGTATCAGTGGTCTCTCTTGGCAGCAGTCACAATTGCTTGAGGTGAGTGTTCAGTTTGTCTTTTTAACCACAGTAACCATGATATCAATAACACAGATCAGTAGGATGATATAGAGTGCAACATCTTGAAGATTGCTTTGAAAGAATGAAATGAAGAGGGTTGACATTGAGAGCATAACATTGTAAGGGCAGCATTGAGAGCGCGATATTAAGAGGATGATATCAAAGATTGCAAGACTAAGAACTCGGTACTGAGTGGATTGCAGAGGGCAGCATCATGAGAGCAGTATCAAGAAAAAAGTTTTGAGAGAATAACAGAGCTTTATATTGAGAGAAAAATAGAGAACTTGATGTCTCAACATTGTTTACTGTATACAGCCCATTGAGACAAGCAAGATGATAATCTGTGGGACTTGATAATATACCCAGGTTAGCTTGAAACTCAAATTATTGACAGTTGCATTGAAAGATGATGAAAAATTTAAACCTCTAATATCTTGAGCACCATTTCAGAATACAGTATTGAAAACATTTAGACATACCAGCACTGTATCTAAAGCTGTATGAGAGAGACCCAAGGGCGTTCAACATATCCATGTTCAGTTGTTGGATGAGTTCTATTTGCCAGATTCGCAGCAAGTCCATAACAGTGAAAAACATGCAAGTAGGAGCTGTGGAGAACATTGACACCTTTTATATTAACCCTTAAATGCCGAGCCTCTATTTACAAAAGTGTCTGCCGTATGCCGGCGGCGTTCGTGAGTTAGCGCCGAAGCGAAAAAAAAGTTTTTTTCAAAAAATCACAGCACGCTTAGCTTTTAAGATTAAGAGTTCATTTTTGGCTCCTTTTTTTTTTGTCATTGCCTGACGTTTAGTATGCAACCATCAGAAATGAAAAAAATATCATTATCATATATAAATATTGGAATATATGGCAGAGCAAAAAAAATTTCATATATAATTGTATACAAATCGAGCTGTGAGCAAAACGGTTAAAGCTAATGAGTTATTTTTTTTTCTTTGTATTGTACACTAAATTGCAATGATTTTGGTATATAACAAATTGTAAAACGATCAAAGCAACACAGAGAAGATATCACAAAATGATGCATGAATTCATAACGCGCGGACGTAAAAAAAAGTTTTTTAAAAAATTCACCATAAATCGAAATATTGTGCTAGAGCAGTGGTTCCCAACCTTTTCTGGTTTCAGGCACCCTTGGCAAGCCTTTCATAAGTTCCCGGCACCCTTATAAGGAAATATATATATAAAATCTCTGTAGTTTTATTTTATTATATTTTTTTTCTTTTCGACAGTTTGCATGCAACAACACCTTATACCTAGAATCCTAGATGATATGAAAATACTCTTTACAACTGATCCTCTATAATAAAAAATAGTATTACGATACAAATATGTAATTGTGACAAGTTTTACAGTAGTTGCACAATGTATTCAAGTAGTTACAGTGTTTATGATACAAGACAAACACACAAATAGACTGCAGTGAACCATGCATGTATACTCAGTGTGAAACTTGTAACTGATGCTTGGAACACAAACTCTTGATATCAGGTCTTATTGTTGATAATGCCACCCGCATATCGTCCTCAAGTGAAAGAATCCTATTTCTTTGTTTCGATTTTATTGTAGACACGGCAGAAAATGCCTGCTCGCACAGATACGATGTGGAGAAGGGCAAAAGTAGAGAAATAGCTTTCTTGGCCAAATTAGGATATTCCCCCAATGTTCCATGCCAAAAAGCTGCCAGTATCACGTCACTCTTCTCAAATTTGACTTTCAGTGTTGAATCAGCAGATATATCAAGAAATTCGTCACGTTCTATTGCCGTGAAGTCCAGCTCTTCAGCCATGTCAGCCAGTTTGAAGGGTGATACAATCCAATCGAGTTTCTCTGTAGAAAGCGATGGAAAATACTTACCAACTGCTTCCCTCAGCTGTTCAAAGTGATTAAGAATCAGATTTTTTACAGTTCCAAGACCGTTATATCCTGGTTGTTGAAGAGAAGGGAAGTTTGACACATCGTCTTTCTGAACAGCCGACTTCCATGATTTCAGCTTTCTCTGGAAACCTTGCATCCTGTTAACTGATGTTACAATTCCCTCAAGTCTCCCCTTCATTGAGAGATTTAGTTCATTCAGCTTAGAAAACGTCTGCCAAATATGACAGCTTCAAACACCAAGTATGATTTTCAGCAGCTTTATGAATATATCATGTCTCTCCTCTCCGAAAAAGGCTTTTAATTCTTCTTGGAGTTCAAGAACGCGGTTCAGTACACGACCTCTTGATAACCACCTTATGTCAGTAGGCAAAATCAGTGAAATATGAGCCGCACCCATTTCTTGACACATCTTTTGAAAAAGTCTTTTTTCCAGTGGCCTGGATTTGATGAAATTAACCATCTTGACAGCCTGGTTTAAAACCTCAGTCAACTCTTCTCCACAGTTAAGGTGGGGTGGAGGAGGACCCTCCGCTATCTCGGTAGTCCCCTCCCTCCCCCTCTCCCGCCAAGAGAGAGTGACGTTAGTGCAGTTTTGCAAATTTTTCCCCGGAATTTTGGCGGCACCCTCAAAAGATCTCATGGCACCCCTTGGTGCCGCGGCACACCGGTTGGGAACCACTGTGCTAGAGACTTCCTGTTTGTTGCAAAATGAAGGTAATTGATTGAATATTACTAGACTGTAAGTGTTTTAGCTTACAATTGCAGTTTTCGACCATTTCGGTCGAGTTAAAGTTGACCGAAAGTCGAATTTTTTCTATTTATCGTGATTTATATGAAAATATTTCAAAATTGATGAAAGCTACAACCATGAGTTATTTTTTGTTGTATTGTACATGAAATTGCGCACATTTTCATATATAAAACTTTATGTAACGACTAATATAAAATGGTGCAAACATTACGACAAAGTGACGAAAGAATTTCTGAGATGTTCAGCCGAGTTACCGCGCACAGGCATGAGAAAGTTTTTTCAAAAATTCACCATAAATTGAAATATTGTGCTAGAGACTTCCAATTTGTTGCAAAATGAAGGTAAATGATTGAATATTACTAGAATGTAAGAGTTTTAGCTTACAATTGCGTTTTTTGACCATTTTGGTCGAGTCAAAGTTGACCGTAGGTTGAAATTTTGGCACTTATCGTGATTTATATGAAAATATTTCCAAACTGATAAAAGCTACGACCATGGGTTGTTTTTTGTTGTATTTTACATGAAATTGTGCACATTTTCATGTATAAAACTTTATGTAACGGCTAATATAAAACGGTGCAAAAATTACGACAAAATGACGAAAGAATTTCTGAAATTTTCGGCCGAGTTACTGCGCGGACGTAAGGAAAAAGTTTTTTCAAAAATTCACCATAAATCGAAATACTGTATTGTGCTAGAGACTTCCAATTTGTTGCAAAGTGAAGGTAAATGATTGAATATTACTAGAATATAAGAGTTTTAGCTTACAATTGCATTTTTCGACCATTTCGGTCGAGTCAAAGTTGACTGAAGGTTGAAATTTTTTGTAGTCGACGTACGGTATGTCCACTCGTCACCCGACAGACAATTTTAGTCGACTTACGATACGTCCAGTCGGCATTTAAGGGTTAAACTGAAAGTGCTGTTGTTGGTAGATGTGCATTGTCCATACCAGAGTGATTTGACACTCATGTTGCCTATACTGTGGGCATCACACACCTGGATGGGTGTGAGAGTCTGCGTAGTCGGCCCTTCAAAAGGTAGGCTTCTGACCACAACTGGATAAAGAAATTCCTATGAGAATAATGATGGGACTCCAACAAATCTTGAAGTCTGTACAGCAAAACTCTTAGGTTTTTGTAGCAAGGTTCCAAATTTGAGACTTGGAGATCAGGTACTCCTGGAAGCAGGTATGAAGCACAAATGAGCTTCATGTCGTGTCTGATATATCAGCTTAAAATTCTCAAGAGAGAGAAAAACTAGACTTCGTTCTCAATTGAAAATTCTATTCTTGACTATCACTACATAGTTTTTAGCAAAATAGCATAAGGAAAACTAGAAGTGTATATACAGGGAGCAGGAAAATTTATTAAAAATTTATATATGTGCTAATGTTTTCTGATGTCATTCAATCTCTGCAGGAATAATTCATGGGTTGCTGGAGAGCATGAAGGTGTTGTGATGACTTGTGGAGATCAATTAACTCATGACCTGAAGGTCATTAATCCTCTCAATGGCACAGTTGATCCCCACTACCACTGTGGCCGTTCAAATAACACGCCAGCAGAGCAGCCCAAGCCTCATGGTTTCATTTCGTTAACATTGACCACAGCACTTTGTAAAAACATCCATTCCTGCTGGAACACACTCATTAAGAAACACTTAAATGAAGAAAGGTTGGTATATTTTGTTAATGAGGCAAGTTTAAATATTTGTGGGAAAATTGTCGCTCTGATTTTCCGTAAATATATATATAGCTTTGCCTGATTTCCTTGAATGATTGTTTGTATTGTACTTTATCAGTAATGTAGCATTTTGCTGTAGTTACTTATAAACTTTAATTGTTATTTGTAGGGACCTTTATGAGATGCATTCAGTCTGTATTCTCATTAGATTCTTGAGACTCAGAAGTTCTTTGCATACAGCTTATAGAATTGTATAATTACAAATATAAAGTTTTTCATTAATTGTATTTTCAGAACAATGCCAAATGATAAGACAGCGGATCATTACCTGAGTGAAGTTGACATACGCATTCAGCCATTTGATTGTGTATGTTTTCCAGCATCCTTGCATATTTTTGCAACTGTGTATGAACCCTGGTTGCAGTTGCAAATCCCAAAGAATTTAATGAATACTGGGAGAGCTGTTTCCAAGACCCCTTTGGGCATGCAGTTAAACAATCACACGCTGCCACTGGTGTATCTTCATGCAGAGACAATCCGTCTCTTCCTCCCATCACGTGACACTTCTAGTGAAGATGTGTCTGTTCAGAATATGTTCCTAATACAGCTCGATTCTACCATGATTACTCCTCAGGTAGATAATCCACTCTCTCGTATCATGATTCGATCAGATATTTTCCATATGGCAGAGCGAGCTAGGATATTGGGTGTGCCAGGATCTGAGGTGGAAGATCGACAGTACCAAATTGATCTCTCGGGATTTAGTGTCAGCACAGGTAATGCAGACAGTATTATTACGTAATAATTAAAAGTAATAATTGTAAATATTTAAGTATTTACAGTAATTGCTGTTTCAGTATAGTTTTTGAAATTGTAAAATTAACTGGAAATTTATGTATTATGTAGTAATTTTGTGTTTAATTTATACACAGGGTCATGGTATGATTTAGTTCATGTGAAAGGAGGCCGTCCTCGGAGTTCATCAGGAGAGCGGCTTCGAGTAATGGGAGAAAACCCAGCTCTTGAATGGAACAATTATGATCCAACACAGGACAACAAGAACACAGATATAATCCTTCATCCTTTCATTGCTAGGTAGTATTTTTGGTAAATTTCTATAAAAAATACAAAGTAAGGGAATATTTTTTCAAGCATTCTTTCATGATACTTTGTAATTTTTCATTTGAGGGTACGTGTATTAACATTTTTCTCACAGTTTTTTAATTTCACAGGTTTGATAGCAGAATCATTGCTGCTCCAGCCATTGTTTACCGAGGAAGTGAAGAAGGTAATGAAAACATTTCTAATGTTTTGGTGGCAGGACATTCATTGGAGATTAATGCTACATCAGATATAGACTTGCACATTAGCTTGCCACAGTTCACACTGCTTCAGGAAATTATTGAAGATACAACCAGGTAACTCAGAGAGCAAGTTTTTTATTGCATTTTAGGGTTAAGAAATTTAGAGTGTGTGTTACAGACAGTTCTTATAAATAGGTTTCCCCTCAGACTCCCATATGCACCTTGCACAAATCTTAGTGTAAAATGCACGTGTAAAAAATCCTATAGTCTTACTAGATTCATATTCATCCTTATTAACTAGCTGTGTGTAAACTTATTGTAGTCGTTGCAAGTAGAAGTTTATAGTTTACTCTTTACGTATGTTTTACTAATCTCGTAATAGATATTTACAGAAGTTTATATTTTTGATAGTGTAGTCGCTTGTTTCATCCTCAGGGAGTTACCTTCTATGGTCTACCAGAGCTCCATGGTGACCAAACTAATATCAAAGAATTCTCCTCTAGTTGGTCTTTTTGGCCAGGTATTATGTCGTAATGATTAACATTATAACGTGATGGAGTATATAATGGACTCAAAGATATGAGGGCACTTTCCCTTATCTTCAGCGAAGCTGAATCCAGTTTTTCCGGCATCCAAGAACCTGCAAGAAAGAGAAGTAGTGACTGTTGCGCGTGCAACAGGGCCGATAAAGACCAGGGCACCATTACTTTCTATTGGTCAGTAGCGAATGGTTTACATTGTTACCAGCACTCTGAAAAAATTCAACTTTTTTCTCCGATTTCATTAGCAAGGATTGTGGCAACTCAAAAATAGCAAGATAAGTGTTTAATATTAAGTTCCAGTTAAAAGTTGTAGTTTTAAACTTTTGGAATTGATATTTTGTTTGTGAAAGCCGGAACCCGGCTCTTCTCATCATTGATTGCTAGTTTTGTAAAGGGAAAATTGTTTTAAATTCTAAATAAATGTTTTAACCAAAAGAAATGCTCCACAGCTTATTGTTAACATAGAAAATCCTTTCAGATTATACAATGTCAACAATAATCTAGGCAGTAAGTGAGAATAATTCAGGCTAGATTAATAGTGGATGTTGTTTGTAGCCTGTGACCTAGGATTACGTATCCTTAAGTGGCCTAGCTTAGACCAAGGACCCTAGGGTCAGATAATAACAATATCTGGGCAAAATAAATTGTTAGCTTAACATAAGACTACATATTAGTATAATTTTTTCCTTTTACATAAGCCTGTGCACGTTAGCATGATCTAAATAATCCAGGACTAGGCAGTACTTTATATTAAGTGATAACTTCTTACGAAACATTCCATTTTTGGACTAAATTGTTAGCCTAGACCATGTAACCTAGGACTAGATGAAATAGTAATCTGCACTGGATGAGATGGTAGCCTACCTTTAAGGCTGCATATTAAGGTATGGTAATTGTGTTTTATGTAATCCATACCCTTAAGTGTGAATTAAATAATCCGGATTAGGCAGTAGCCTACATTAGAGTAAGTGATAGCCTAGCTATAAGGTTACACAGTAGTGAGTTACTGTTGCCCAAGTACATTCAGTCATTCCAAAAGGATCTTGGACAATTTCCAAAGATTTGAAAGATGCATACTGGCATGTCCCTATAGCCGTTCACTTCTGCCCCTTCCTGAGGTTCCGAATAGGGAAAGATATGTACAAATTCACAATCATGCCCTTTTGGCTAAACATTCCCCTAAAGAATTTTTTACAAAATTAGCAACGGTATTTGTTCGAGAACTCAAACAAAAAGGAATACTGTACAACTAATATTACCTAGACAACTGGTTGATCTGGGGGCCCACAAGACAAGAATGCTTGAAAAACCTAAGAGCAATGGTCAACAGACTACAGTCAAAAAGGTTTTATAATAAATTGGAAAAAATCCTGCCTCATGTCCAGCAGACATTTTCAGTAGCTGGGACTATGTTGGGAAACTCTTCAGATTAGTCTGTTGTCTCTCCCCATCATATTCAAAACAGAATAAGGCAATCCTCAAAAGGTTCCTTGCACAGCCCAGAGTTTCCAGATGGCAAATAGAACTTATGATGGGCCTGCTGCAGTTCACATCAGTAATAGATCCAATACTTAGATTGCAACTAAAAATGTGAACAAATTCTGGCTAGAAAAAAGATGGGAGACCGACCTCATCAAAAGTTTAAAAATGTTGGGGAGATACTTCAGCCTTGGACCTGGAAGGAATCTCTGGTGAACCAGGTCATCCTGACTCCTCTGCTGTACGAGTGACAATACACACAAATGCCTCATTGACAGGTTGGGAGGACATTGGGAGGATCGTCAGGAGGCAGGGGGGTTTTCAGCTACTCTGAGGAATTCTTATATCGATTTCCTGTAGCTGATGGCTGTCTTTTTGTCTCAAAAAACTCAGACCTCCAGAAGAGAGAAACAACATGACTAAAATGTCTTGCATCAAGAGGTCAGGATCACATTCACCTCCTCTCAGTATGATAATGATGGTGCAAGCAAGGAAGTGGCGCCTGTCTGCAATTCACCTCACGAGGGGTCTCATTATAGTAGCAGACTCTCTATCAAGGAAAACAACAGCCTCAACAGAGTGGATGTTGGACAACCACTCTTTTCAAACAATAGCCAGCATGCTTCCACAGCCAGAAATGGATTTGTTCGCCACATACAAGAATCACAAATTCCTAATATATGTCTCCAAACCTGGGCAGTCAAGCATTAGCAAGAGATGCCTTCCTAAAGACTAGAACAAAGGGAGGATATCTTTTTCCTCCATTGTCCCAGATATTGAAGGTTTTGAGCAAACTTCTAACCTTCAAAGGAACAGCTTACTTAATAGCCCCAAATTGTCCAAACTGGCATTGGTTCCTATTACTTCAGCAGCGGGCGAAAAGATCAATTCCACTACTGTCCGCTGTTCTATCCCAGACAGTAGGAGGGAAAGTCGTTTACGCATCCTCCTTTCTGAGCCGAGACCTTCACGTATGGATTTTTTTAAAATATCTGTCGTGAAAATTACTCACCCAATATTGCTAGGTACCTACTGCAAAAATTATGGACATCATCTATCTGGCAATACCAGTCTGTAGGGAAGATATGCTTAGATTATATCCATACTGAGAGCCCAGTTGAGATTTCTGTAGAAACTCTTTTTAATTTTGTTATATACCTTTTTGAAGACAAACTCCTTGCGTTTACAACAATCATGGCACACAAAGCAGCATTAACAAAACCCTTCCTTTATGGGTTTGGGATTGACTCCGGTATAGAAGTTGTCAATTCCCTTTTGCAGTCTTTTGCTCTACAAAGGCCCACTCTTGAAAGGCTTCCAATTACTTGGTCCCTGAACAAGGTGCCTAGACTTCTGTCAACCCCTCAGTTCAGCGGACCCAATACAACCACAAAGCACATGCTACAAAAGGTGATCATCTTGACTGCATTAGCATCAGGAGCTCATGTTAGTGAACTGGGCTCTCTTAGACGGGGACGATACATCACGCAAACAGCTGACCATCAATTATTGTTCCCTGGCCCATCATTCCTGGCCAAGATTGAGGATCCTTTAAGAAGGAAATCTATTCTTATAAGAAAACTCAATTTAGCAGACAAGACATTATGCCCAATTCAAGCACTTAAGGTTTACCTAGAAGTCGTGGTAAACATCCCAGGGGGTCCTGTTTTCTTACACCCTAGCACAAACTAACTAATCTCCTTATATACCTTTTTGAAGAGAAACTCCTTGCGTTTACAACAATCATGGCACGCAAAGCAGCATTAACAAATCTCTTCCTTTAGGGATTCGGGATTGACTCCAGCATAGAAGTTGTCACTTCCCTTCTGCAGTCTTTTGCTCTACAAAGGCCTCTCCTGAAAGGCTTTCAATCACTTGGTCCCTGAACAAGGTGTCTAGACTTCTGTCAACCCCTGAATTCAGCGGACCCAATACAACCACAACGCACATGCTACAAAAGGTGATCTTGATCGCATTAGCATCAGGAGCTCATGTTAGTGAACTGGGCCCTCTTAGACAGGGACGATACATCACGCAAACAGCTGACCATCAGTTATTATTGTCCCCAGGCCCATCATTCCTGGCCAAGAATGAGGATCCTTTAAGAAGGAAATCTATTCTTATTAGAAAACTCAATTTAGCAGACAAGACATTATGCCCAGTTCAAGCACTTAAAGTTTACCTAGAAGTCACGGCAAACATCCCAGAGGGTCCTATTTTCCTACACCCTAGCACAAACTAACTAATCTCCGTACAAGGGCTGAGAGTGATTGAAGTGTCTCATTAAAAAGGCAAATCCACACTCCTTTCCCAGGTCAGTGATATTAGGAAAGTAAGTACGTCATTGGCCTTCTTCAGAAATGTCTCTTTTGAAGAAGTCTGAATATACTGGATGGTCATCAGAGACAAAAAAAAAAAAAAATAATTGCCACGCTCTCGAACAAATTTGAGTACACTGTGTATCACTAGGTGGCATGGTTAGTCCTAACCCCTAGGTGCTACAGTAGAAAACCAGAGGTCTTATTGACGGTGAGTATGCTAACTATCACTGGGAGAAGGGTGACAGTACTGCAACCATACCCAGCATGCTTAGGTAAGCCATTGTAGAGCTACATCCTAAAACATAAGTTCGTGTATAGTTTCTTGTTCCTTGGTACCAAAATCTGAAGAGTACAGGCAGTCCCCGGTTTACGACGAGGGTTCTGTTTTTACGCTGCGTCGTAAACCGAAAAATCATTGAAAATTGTCAGAAATCCAAAGAAAACCTTGCTTTTAATGCTTTGGGTGTATTGAAAATAATATAAACTGCATCTTTATTGAGTTTTTCATAAAAAAACTCCAAACTTTGATTATTCTGCCGTTTTGGAGCCATATTTCTTCCGTCGGATCGGCTTACGAAGTGTCGTAACCCCAGAACATGCGCTGTAAACTTGGAAATAATTTCTGATGAATATATTTGAAAAGTGTTGTAACCTCGGAACGTTGTAAGCCGGACCCATTGTAAACTGGGGACTGCCTGTATTTGGAATAAAGAATGGGACTTGAAATTTGTGGCTTGACCCCAGACCAGAATTGTTTTTTTTCTTTGGGGTGTTGGGATTAAAAATTGAGAGCTTAAGCCTTTTTCATCACCTGTCAGTTTCTTTGTAAAACTCCTTGAGGATGAAACAAGTAGCTACACTATCAAAAAACAGGTTTTGACATAGGAAAAACCTATTTTTGGTAGTTGCTGTCGAGTCCTCAAAACCCTCCCACTTCCCTGACGAAAAGGCATGGGATTTGAGCAAGGGATCATCCTGCATTGACCAACAGAGAGTAATGGCTCCCTGGTCTTTATTGGCCTGGTTGTAAACAAGGGTGGACACACATGCACAATAGTCACTTCTCTTTCGTGCAGGTTCTTTGACATTGGAAAAATGGGGTTTAGCTCGTCTTGCATAATAATGGTTTTGTTGTTATTTCAGGACTTTTAAGTGTTTTTTTTGGCAGTCTGTTTATCAGGCTGTCTTGTATTTTTTTCACACAGTATGTCAGATATTCCCATGGTGACTGTCCAAGAGACCCCCCCTCTCCAGGTACCTCCCAAGAAGACCTTCCTCTTGAAGGAGACGAAGGATTCACTGCTGTTATGAAGAAAAGAAGGAGGACCAGATCATTCTCAGACTTTACCGATGCTGTCGTCTCCCATGCAAACAACAGTAACAAGGCAACTCTGTCACTGAGTTTCCGGTGCTGCCGAAGTTCAGAGCAGTGACAGAACAGGGCCAGACATCTATGCAGCTGTACTGGCACTCAAAAAAAGGTTACCCTGGCGCAAATATTACAGCCAGACCAAACCTGAGAGGGGAATTCACGATCACTCTGAAGGACCTGCAAGCAGTGGAGCTTTTGAAGAATGATCCCTTGTGTCTACTGCTCGACCCAGTGGAAAAGGTCATGAAGGAGATTATATGTAGAGTCCCCAAGTACATTCCTACGGAGCGTCTCCTCGAAGTGCCGTGCATCTCGAGTGCCAAAAGTGTAAGGCAAAGTCGGGACTGGCAGCCATGAAAGTGGAAGCCACGTTCAAAGGAAAAATGCCTCCTGAATCAACCTTGGGGTCTTTGGCACTCTTAAGACTGAGGAATTCATGCTGGAGCCACTGAGATGTTTCAGATGCCAGAGCTTCGGACATCATAAGAATGAATGCACCGCCTGCCATGTCTGTGGAATATGCAGCCTAAGGCATGACACAGAAGTATGCCTACTCAAGTTTAAGACAAAGGGCCACACTGGAGCTCGATACCCTAACTGTAAGCAGCAGCATCCTGCATGGTTTAAAGGGTGTCCCGCCAGATTGGAGAGAATCTGGAAGATGAAGGGCATTCCTGCTCCACCAGCAAAACCTCCAACACACCAACGACCACCGCCTCCTAGAAGACTTCCAACCAACCCTAGACAGGACCCAAGAACCTCCCTACCTCCCACAATATCAACTCCTCAACCTTCCAACCCCCAACCTCCTTTTACCCCATGGAACATTCCCAACCCCACACCATCTCATCACCACATTCCCACACCCTGACCTTCTTATACCCCTAAGAGCATTCCCAATCCTATACCATACTCTCAATCTTCTGTTACCCCTGTGACCACTCCGTCACCTCTCCCCTGCACCACCTCCAGTTTTTCCTATATTTCCATCTCTCCTTCACAGCCACTCACTACCCAACTTCCCTTCACTTCTCCAGCAACTCCCAGTCCTCTTCCCCGTCTACAGGCTCTTCAGATACCAAAGGGCACAACACTTCAAACCATGAAGAAGTAAACTTGTCCTACATATATGGCAATACGGAGAACTTCATAAAACTCCTAACAAACTTTGCTGAGGTGCTTCTCAAGAAAACACCAAGCAGAGAACTCAACAGTAAGCAGTTGAAAAATATCATCCTTGACTTCATAAAACAAGGCAAGGGCATAGTTTCTTAATATGGATGGTGAAAGTGTTGACCCCGTGAATGACCAAAGTGACAGCCATGAGTCAAATGACAACTTAAGTCTTACAGTGGAATGTAAACTGTAAATACTAAATATGCACTGTTACAAGCTTAGGTACTGCCAGGAAAACATGACGTCATTCTCCTACAAGAGACATTGTTAAGAGAAAGAGTCAAATTCTCTTTTAAAGGCTATACAGTATACAAGACCTGTACACTGACAACAACAGGTGCCTAATTACATTAATTAAAGAAACCATTCCTTCAAAAAAAATAGGGAATATAGACTGTGGGCCAGAAACTGAAACACTAAGTGTTAAAATAACATTGGCAAATACCTCGTTAAACATCCACAATACTTACAAAGGACCTGGCAAAAATCTTAAAGGAGAGAACCTTTTCAATGCAGCCTCTGGTGAAAGCACCTTATTCGCTGGAGATTCTAATGCACACCACCCATTTCTTCACTTGCCAGGTGCAACAAATGCAGCAGGAAGACATCTGATTTATTTTTTGGAGGAATTCCTAGATGTAAAATTGTTAAATGACAAAAATGAAGCAACACACCTCCAAGGAGTCAGACTGGATTTAACTTTTGGGTCCAGCGACCTCTAGGAAGGATGTACATGGAATCTGCATCCAGTGCTTGCCAGCGATCACTTTGCAGTTGAGATCAACTTGAAAGTAAGGAAAATTCGGCCCCCTCCCCTTCCGGTGGAGTGGAGGCTGGATTTAGCATAGTGGTTCGCCTTAGAAAACTTATGACTGAGTGGGCAACCGAGTACATCCTCTCTTCTGCTCACGACATAGACAAACTGCAAGAGGACTTCTCAAAAAGCCTTCAGGATGCTGCAAATGTATCCATGCCAAAAAAAAGTCCTTTGGAAAAACACAAAACTGCACAAAGACTCTCAGTACTACAATTCAAGGATCAAAGAAGTAAACACGAGTGAACAGAACTAGAAAGCTTTTCAGGCGGCAGCTTACGGATAAATTGCATGCAGCCTCGAGAGAAGTCATCTCTTGTGCTGCATAAGTAGCCAGTGGCCAGCAAAGTTAGAAAAAAAAGCGTGGCTACTGTGGTGTACACAGACGTCCTGTCTAACCCCCATCCCGAAAATATGGCGGTGGTTCAATGTAGTATCCAGGAAAGGAAAGAAAAAACAAGCCTACCATCCCATCCCGCAAGGAGAGGCCGACAAATTAGCGGAACACTTTGCGTACAGAACAAGATCAATACACTTGCCTGTAGCAACATGAAACAGACAAAATGTTCTTAATACTGAAAGATGGAGAAGAATCAGTATGGCTTGTGATACACCAGATAATACAGACTTGCCTTTCACAATGAGAGAGCTAGACACAGCCCTCAAAAAAGGCAAAGACACTGCACCAGGAATGGATATGATCACATACAGCATGCTCAAGAACATGGGTGCACAAGCCAAGTAAGTGTACCCTGCATAGTCAATAAAACATATATAGAACGTGTCAGGCCCAGGCTGTGGAATCAGCAATATACGCAGCTTATTCCTAAGCCAAAAGAACCAAACTCTTACAGGCCCATCTCTCTTATCAGCTGCACAGAAAAAACAGCTGAGAGAATGATGTTAAACAAGCTCCTCTGGAAAATAGGGCACTGCATCATAGCCTATACGCCTACAGGGAGGGTGTAGGTGCACAAGAATGTATAGCGGACATCATGACCACAGTAAACAACAGAAGAGCTATTGTGGTATTTCTCAACTTAGAGCTTGCCAGTGCCGCCTCCATCCTCATGACCTTAGGGGACGAAAGAGTAAGAGGACACCTCTTAGCATGGACGAAAGAATACATTCAAAAAAGAGAAGCCAGAGTCACCTTCCAGGGGGCCACCTCTGAGTTCCTTGGACTAGAGAATGGAACTCCTCAAGGAGGAATTCTTAGCCCCTTCCTCTTTAATAATTTGATGGAGAAATTAGCTACAATCAACTTTCCGACAGGAGTCAAAATGTTCATCTATGCAGACGATGCCTGCATTGTGAGTACGGACAAAAATGAGGCTCACGAGAAAATGCAGAGGGCATTACTTCAAATTGAAAGAAAATGTGTGGAATTTGGTTTGAAAATCAATACTGCCAAAACCAAAGCAATGGCAATAAAACACAGTCAAGAATTAAATGAGCTACTGCTTATGGAAGAACCCATTGAGTGGGTAGATTACTTCTCATACCTAGGAGTTAATATAAATAAACAATTGTCACCAAACAAGGAAATTGAAATACTCAAGGAGAAAACAAAATGTTGATACAATGCTCTCAGGAGAATCACATCCCTGAAGCAATGCGCCATGTATAATACCTTAAAGACCTTCTATGTTCAAACTGTATGGTCTCGAGTTGAGTACGCAGCCCCAGTACTCACAAGCCTCCAAATCAAGCAAAGAAAGACTCCAGAAGTAATACAGAATAATGCTCTGAGGCTCATCACAGGAGCTCCACTGTGGACAAGATTATGCAATCTGAGAGCAGAAACAAGATTGCAATCGCTGGCGTATCGAATAGATCAAAGGAATGCAGCTATCCTGCTAAAGACAATTAAAAATGACAGGAGTTGTCCACTGAAATGTGCAATGAACAGGTACATTAACCTGCACAAAGAATTAGAACCACTCAAAACCTTTGCTGGCAGCCTCCTTGCAACCTTGAGGAGGATTGGCATGCAGGAGGTTGCTGCTGCAACCAAGAGCGACATACCTTCTGAAGCATACACAGAACCAGCACCTTGGGAACTGGAACTCTTCAAAATAAACCTCACAACCCTCCCAGCATACTGCCAGCAGCAAGAAGAAAGCAGTGTCAGGCAGGCCTTCCTCGAAGGTTCAAGAACAGCCAAATGGTATTTTGAAATCACCAATTTACAGCCGCATAATATATCAAGAGACACACCACACAAATTAGCAGTTATTATTCACAGATTAAAATTTGGACATCTGTGTAACTGGCAAAGAATAGACAATAATCCAAGAGTATGCACCTTTTGCGAAATGGTCGCTGAAGAACCATTAGAACATTATTTACTTGAATGCCCAGAAATGATGCCTTTAAGAGAAAACTATGTCGATAATGATAGAACAGCCACGAAACTATCGAAGCATATCCTTGAAAATATTCAGGATTTCACTGGTTTTGAGTTCCTACCCGTCACCAAGGTAGGAAACAAGTCAACGACTCACTGACTGTCACTTTGCGAATGATCGGGACTTCACAGGATCTGTCCTTCATGAGAAACACCCCAAAGCTCTGGGTCACCTGTGGAGCCTTTGTCTCAAACAACCCTTTTTCATTCGGGAGTTTCTCTCCCTTCCCACCCTAAGTAAAATCCCCCCTCATTACCAGTTTTCATTCTCCTCCCACGTAATACTCTCCCCCGCTACTCCTACCTCTTTCTCTCCTGTTATTCCTCTGACCAAATATTCCTCCCTTCCTCCATCGACCTCCTCTACTAATGATCGATGCTAATTTTCTATCGAATAAATAAAATGAGGCATGATAACTCTGTAGATTGTCGCTATTTTTCGCCTTTTTCTCCTACTATAAACATTTCCTTTTTCCTTACTGGCTATCTCTGACTCACCAGTACTCGCTACTGTTGTCCTTTCTCTCCTACTGACGGGTGCCTTTGGGTTCAAAGTGGCTTGCAACCGCGCCTGTTAACCTTTCATTTCACTGACACCATATTACTGGCTATCCATAGATCATAATAAAGAGTTTCATATACATATCCTTTACTCACCTACTCATCAAAAAAATGACTTACGGGCTGCTCTATGAACAAGAGCCTGTGCTGGCGTAAGGCCACCTTAATAAAAAACAACATGGGTTCAGCTTTGCTGAAGATAAGGGAAAGTGCCCTCTTATCTTTGAGTCCATTATATACTCCATCACGTTTTATAATGTTAATCATTACGACACAGTACATGGCCAAAAAGACCAACTAGAAGAGAATTCTTTGATATTAGTTTGGTCACCATGGAGCTCTGGTAGACCATGGAAGGTAACTCCTTGAGGACTCAACAGAGACTACCAAAAATAGGTTTTTCCAACATCAAAACCTGTTTTATAATGGTAAGCTTGGGTAAAGAATGAAGTAGAATTATAAGGACAGAGGTGTAATAATAATAATAATAATAATAATAATAATAATAATAATAATAATAATAATAATAATAATAATAATAATAATAATAATAATAATAGGAAAAAGACCTTCTTTAATATAGGTTTTATTAAACAAAATGGCAGTTTCAACAGCATTTACTTTATATAGTAAATACTCAATTCGTCTTATCAATTGCTTTTCTTGCGCTGGAATGGTTGTGAGCAATTGACCAATATTCATTTCCGGTGGTATAGTGATGTGTAGGAGATAGCTCTCGTGGGGTGTGACTAGTTTCACCCTTCTCGTAAGGGCATCATTCAGGACAGGATCGCAGGATGCAGTGTCTGTAATGCGTGGATTTATCCTCTTTTGTCCGTGTCTGTTGGCTTACAGAGTTAGTTGCTTCATTTTCATTGGCTTTTTGGCCGTGACGTCATCAGAAAGGCGGCTCCTGATTGGCGATGGTGCAATTTCTCTAGAAGGCGGATTAACCGATTGTTCTCAAGGTGAAGGGCAGCGCCTCTGCCTTCCTCAGGTGTTGGAAGGGCATCCTCGGGGTGAGGGTTAAAGTTTTCCTCGATGTTGGGGCGTCTTTGAGTTGTACAGTAGGTGGGTGCGCGGGGTGATCTTGCAGGTCGTCCTCGGGGTGAGATCTTGCTAGGTGGTCACCCTCGGTGCTCTGGAGGTCATCCTCAAGGGGTGTAGGTTGGGATGTGGGTCTTGCCTGGTTGTCCTCAGCTTTTCTGATGGCTGTAGGGAGAAGGAAGGTCTCCTGAGTCACATCAAGGCTTGGTTTTTCCTTCCCTATGTGGAGCGCCTCCAGGATGCTAAGACGACGAAGGTCAGGGGAACTGTCAGTAATTTAGAAATGTCCGACACTGTCGCTGCAGTGGATCCTCTGGTTGTGGGCAGTCTTACAGTGATTAAAGATGGTTCCCTCTTGGGCATGGCAGGAGATCCGTTTGGAGAGGCGCATGGCTGTCATGCCGATGTAAGTTCCGGGGCATCCCCAGAAAGGGCATGTGCATCGGTATATGACATTCGTCCTCTTCAGGGGATCTTGGGGAAGGGCAGGGTTGTTCTTCATTACTAGACTGCATGTCTTCTTGCTCCGTAGAAGATAACCAGTTGGATCTTCTTGCTGCTGTCAGTGGGGGCGACGTTGTTCCTAATGATATTTTTGAGGGCCTGTTCATCCTCCTTATATCGAGGGTGGTAATTCCCTTTGTAGAAGAGGGTGATCATCTCAGGTGTATCTTGTCTCTGCTCTTGGTCGTACCACTTCTCCATCATTCTTCTGTAGGTGGCCTGGATGCTCCTGTTGGGATGACCATTATTAACTAACACCCTCTTCTACGAAGGGAATTACCACCCTCGATATAAGGAGGATGAACGGGCCCTCAAAAATATTAGGGACAACGTCACCCCCACTGACAGCAGCAAGAAGATCCAACTGGTTATCTTCTACGGAGCAAGAAGACATGCAGTCTAGTAATGAAGAACAACCCTGCCCCTCCCCAAGATCCCCTGAAGAGGACGAATGTCATATACTGATACATGTGCCCTTTTCCGAGGATGCCCCGGAACTTACATCGGCATGACAACCATGCGCCTCTCCAAACGGATCTCCTGCCATGCCCAAGAGGGAACCATCTTTAATCACTGTAAGGTGCCCACAACCAGAGGATCCACTGCAGCGACATTGTCGGACATTTTTAAATTATTGACAGCGCTCCCGACCTTCGTCGTCTTCACATCCTGGAGGCGCTCCACATAGGGAAGGAAAAACCAAGCCTTGATGTGAGTCAGGAGACCTTCCTTCTCCCTACAGCTGTCAGGAAAGCTGAGGACAACCAGGCAAGACCCACATCCCAACCTACGCCCCTTGAGGATGACCTCCAGAGCACCGAGGGTAACCGCCTAGTGAGGTCTCACCCCGAGGATGGCCTGCAAGATCACCCCCCGCACCCACCTACAACTCAAAGACGCCCCAACATCAAGGAAAACTTTAACCTCACCCCGAGGACGCCCTTCCAACACCTGAGGAAGGCAGAGGTGCTGCCCTTCACCTTGAGAACAATCGGTTAATCCGCCTTCTAGAGAAATTGCACCATCACCAATCAGCAGTAAGCTTAGATCGAGGAGAAGACAGCCAATCAGGAGCCGCCTTTCTGATGACGTCACGGCCGAATAGCCAATGAAAATGAAGCAACTAACTCTACAAGCCAACAGACACGGATAGAAGAGGAGAAATCCACACATTTCAGATACTGCATCCTGCGATTCTGTCCTGAATGATGCCCTTGCAAGAAGGGCGAAACTAGTCACACCCCACGATAGCTATCTCCTACACATCACTATACTACCAGAAATGAATATTGGTCAATTGCTCGAAACCATCCCAGTTCAAGAAAAGCAATTGATAAGATGAATTGAGCGTTTACTATATAAAATAAATGCTATTGAAACTGCCATTTTGTGTAACAAAACCTTTAATAATAATAATAATGATGATAATAATAATAATGGAATAACTGTTATACAGGCTCATCACGCAGATGGTCGCAAGTGGGAAAAAGGGAAGGGCAGCCCATCCACCTCGAGACATTCAAGACAGTGGTGTTGACTGTGATATATCCTCTGTTGAGCTGACAAAGGGGATGGTTAGCCAGAAGACCTCTGGTACTGCCATATCTTGGTCCTTTGTTCCCATTGAGTTGCTGATTACTGGAGGAAAGATTACTGCCAGCGTGTTTGACAGAGGCTACTTGGAAGAAGGGCAGAAACTCAGTGTTAAGGTAAATTCCTTGAGTGTCGCTTGTTGACCCACTGAAAATGAAATAATTTTTGTGACAGGAGACATGAGATAGAAAAAATCAGAAGTACAGTAATCCCCCCATATTCGTGGGGGATGCATACTGCACTCCACCCCCCCCCGAATAGCTAAAATCTGCAAATACTTAAAACCCCTTTAAAAACACTTAGAACTTCCTATTTTGATAGTTTAAAGACAAAAAACCCCCTAAAAATGCTTATACCCAAGTATTTTAATAGTTTATCACAAAAAGTGCATTAAGTCATGAAAATGATATGAAAATACAGTAATTAGTGAATATTTCTCAGTAAAAAATACCATGAATGGGTGAATTTTCTGCGAGTATTGGGTAGACACGTTCCACAGAGAAATCTGCGAATACGTGAGTCAGCATATATTGAGATCGCGAATACGGGGGGTTTACTGTAGTTGTAATATTAATGTTTGAGGAACTACTTTGGGGTGATGCAAATTACAAAATTGTTGCTTAGACTGAATTCTTAATGCCTCTTCAGGCAGAGAAACTCTGTGTTGGGTTTTAGTTGATGTGTAGTTTAAATGTCCATTGCATGAAAAGTAAATTAGCAGAGAAAAGGGCATTATAAAGAGGAACATCATCTGAAAAATTTTGTAGCCATTAAGACAAGATGAAGTAGCTCTCCATCCTCAGAACTTGCTAACAGTGTCCTGTTATTATGTAAAAAGAGGAAAAGTGGAGTTGTCAGGTCTTGAGATGGAGGTTTTTAACTGTATCCACCAATGATAAGACCAATTTATTTGAGATTATTGTAATTTATCTTGGCCTGAGTAAGGACAAAGGAGGTTGCTGGACTATGATAAATAAGAATGCTCTGTTTATAAAATTTATTTATGCAACTATAAAAGTTTTGATTATGCAGTAGAGATGAAGAATTACAGAGAGACAGGAGGAGATTTGGAAAAAGGTGTCACAACAAAATTCAGAAATTTGGGGTAGATTATGCTTAGAAGGCAGTATCAAAGATGAGGAAGTAGCTTGAAGATTAGTTCAGATGCTAGAAAATAGATAGATATCTAAGATTATTTGGTATGGTAGCAGCTGGACACTGACCTGTTAGAAATTCCAGAAGACTTTGGAGAAGGGCGTAGATGAGGACTTGAACCAGATGGGAAGGCAGAAAGTTACACGATAAAAGAAGGTGATACTGACTTAGGAAATGTCATATAAGTTGATTTGTGACCAATGAGTTGTATTTCTTAACTCCCATAGTACTTTTTCTCAGATGAGAGGGAAAGCTGAAAAGAAAGTAATGGTAGAGAAGTGGGATAGGTAGGTTAGGAATGGATGAAAAGTAAAAGACAGAAAGCACTGGAGGTGGGGCTGAAAGGATGCTGAGATGCAAACCTGATATAAAAATATCAAAGTGTTTGCCAGCTTATAACAAAAATACAGATTTTAAGGGGCATATTCTGGAAAAAGATGAAAATGGGCTTTTTTCCTCAATCTTTATAGCCCTCTCCTCTATAGATCCTTTTGGAGCTTCTTTCCTATGAGGGTACAGACCTTTATCCAGCAAAAGCTGGTCAATTTTGTTTGTTCCTAATATTTTTTTGTCATTTTATTTTTTATTTTGGTTTGACAGATAGATTAGTCTCATTATAGTCACTCTTATTTTGTTTCTTGTTTTTATGAGTTCTTTCCAATGTTTTTTTTATTATTGTTTTCATGAGTTTTTTCCAATGGTGTTTTTCTTAGTATCTTAAGGTTAAAAAAATTATGTTTTGGTTTTTTCCTCTAATTCTTTTATGATGTTTGGTTAATTTCCTCAACTTCCATGTGTGATAGTACAACATATGAGTTTGAGTTTGGGTCTTTAACGCTGCGTTCTTTTTGGATCGCATTTTCTTCATATTTGCCTTAACATTGTTTTACCTTGTATGTTGTTTGTTTCCTCTATTTTATCTGTTTATGGTTATTTTGATTTTGATTACTTTTTGGGATATGGTTCTGTGCAACCATCCTTTTTGTGGATCATTAAACCCTCATAATTTTAATTCCAGTTTAGCTTCTCTTATGGGCATTCCATTTTTATCCATTTCTGTGTTTTAGTGCATCACCGACTTATGGCAGATTTGAAGGGAGGCAAGGGGAAGATGGAGGGAGAACACTGAATCTGGCAGTTCTTCTCTCCACACCCAGTAATTTGGGGATGCCTGTCACACCATTGGTCAATGTGGCAGTGGCAAGAGGCAGAGCCTTGAGCAGTCTGTATCCTTTGGGATGGCTACTGACTCCCATTCAAGGATTGATGCTCTCCTCTTTCTCACTGACTGATCCACTCCCAGCTTATTCTCGAGGATCATCCAAATCTTTCATGCTTTGTGGATGTACTAATGATGCTGGAGAGGGACATGCTGGAAGTCATCAACTACTTTTCAGGCTTCTACAGGGACATGCTGGAAGTCGTCAACAACTACTTTTCAGGCTTCTACAGTTTGTTCTTCCTGGTGGAAAAGGCAAAGAGACTGGAGACCAGTGATCAATCTCTTTGCTGAACGGATTTGTATGTTTGGCCCTTGCAGGATGGAAACCCTACATTTTGTGTTGGCTTCCTTCAGAGCAGACAACTTCATGGTATGGATAAACTTGAAGGGTGCATTTTTTCCAGATACCCATCTGTCAGGACTCTCAGTAGTACCTCTGCTTCATCTAACAGAGCAGTCTTTCATTTCAAGGTCCTGTGCTTAGGACTATTGATAGCCCCACAAGGTGTTAGCATAAGTGTTTACTCTGGTGTCTGGTATACCCGTTTGTCCAGGATCAGTCAGCTTTGGTATTTTGAAGATTGATTGATCCTGGTGTCTTGCAAGGAACAGTTGCTCGGGAATTGGGATCAGCTTATCTTTTTTGGTTGTGATCTTGGGATTGTGGTAAATGGGGAGAAGTTGGATCTTCAGCCCAAGTAGCAGGCGAGGAATGTGGGCATGCTGCTCAGCATAGTAGTGGAGGGAACCTTTCTTGTACAGGATATTCACGGAACAGCAAATTCTAAGAGGTGTCAGCACAGTTCCTTTTTCAACAAGAACAGTTAGTTGGCTTTGGCAACCATTCTCTGTCACCATCATTCTTAAAGAAAAATTCATCCCTTACTGCTGGATTTACCAGTGCTTGTTTCAGTGGTGTCTGAAGCAGCATTGGTCACTCGTTTGACTGCCCCCCCCCCTCCCCCAACACTCCCTGTGCCCCTCAGTGAGGAAGTGAAGGACAATCTAGTGTGGTGGGTAATGACAGGAACCTTTCTTTGGGTGTTCCTTTAAATTCCTAGTGTTCTTAAGCATTTTGGGATCATTTGATGAGCAGCAACATGATCATGGTAGTTCATGTCAGTGGGCAAGTGGGAACTGTCTCCTCTCTTGTTTCATCTGCCAGTAGCTCAGTTGCCAGGAGCAGGTTGTAGCAATGGTGTGGTCCCTCCACCTGCACATAGCAGAAAATGCTCTGTGAGGTTTGGAGAACATCATTAATTGACCTGTTTGCCACCTAGCTAAACAGGAAGCTTTTGGTGTTCTGCTCGCCTGTGTCGGACCCATTGGCTTTGCTGGAGGATGCCTTCCAGCAACCAGGGAACAACCTTAATGTCTGTGCCTTTTCCCCCCATTTAACCTGATCTACTGACTGTTCAACCATGTGCTTGTTATTTTTTTTTTTTTTTAGGAATTCTTGTGGCAACCTGTGGCCACAATCCAAGGTATCCTAAAATGCTGGAATTTCTAATTAAGGTACCTTGAGAGTTAAGCCTGTGGCTTAACTGCTTCCCACATATGAGGCACCTACAATTTGTGAAGTTATTGCATTGCACATTTTGGGACTATCCAGCAACTCGTGCAAGAAAGAGCCTTTCTTGCAGGGCTATGCAGATGTATGATGTCCTTTTTCAAGTCCACAGCAGTTGTGTACCAGGTGAAGTGGGTGATTCACTGTCATTGGTGTTGTGAGAGGGATTTCTCACTGGTTGGAGCCACTATGTGGTGGGTATATTCAAAGGAAAGACCTCAGGTTAGTAAATGCAGCATAAAAGGGATTTTGACAAAGGAAAAATCTATTTCTGAGGGAGGCCCTGTGTCACCCGGTGAAATATCCATCCAGCACATATTTCTAGGTAAATACTTTGCTAAATATACCAGAGAAAAAAGCTATCAGGAATGCTGGGGTTACTACCCCCAGATCGATCATCTATTATAAAATAGACGTCGGTATAGGTAAGGGTGAGTGATTGTTGTCACTGCCACAGGACCGCACTCTGAAGATATCCCAATGACAAAACCCCGGAACGTGGGGAGCCAATCCAGTGCCCATGCTCACCCGCCCGCCAACCGACGACCCCAGCGCCATCTGAACTCATTCCAGGCTAGCACCCCCCCACAAGCTTGGTATGCCTATTCAGGGAGGGAAACCTAGATCCTGGGTGGGTCACTGGGTGACACAGGGCCTCCCTCAGAAATAGATTTTTCCTTTGTCAAAATCCCTTTTCTGAGCTCGTCCCTGTGTCAGCCGGTGAAATCATAACAGAGAATCATACCAAGTCTTGGTGAAAGTCTAAAAGTGATAAAGATTTAGGTGATCATGTATAAAAACACCATTATTAAAAATAATTTTAATTATCCCCAAAATATAATTAAATACTATAGGTATAGCAGAACAACTGAGTTATGACTAGGGATATAATTTATACTATAATAAAGGACATGAGAATCAACTATGTACAACATTAATACTATAGTGGCGAGGTACTGACAGTAAATAAAAGACAAAACTTATAAGGGTACCTCCGGCCTTAAAACTAAATCACAGTGAGTATAACATATCACACACTTAAAACTAACACCGCAAGATTATACATTATAATATTAGGAGCCAGGCTGCGAGGCATGTCTGGTCCAGGAGAAAATGGCAGGGCAAATAAATGAGGCAGGCAGGCGGGGGGGAAAGGATAGGGATTAAGGATTAATTTAAGGTGGAGGGATAATGCTCCCTACAGCCACCGCAGGGTATTTCAGAGCTTCCAGTGATTTCAGATAGTGGCGTTTAAACACTGATGGAGATTTCCAACCCGTGTACTTCTTCAGCTCAGCGAAATTCATATTGTGAAAATAATTAGTAGAGGTAGCCACCGCTCGGATATCATGAACCTTAGGAACTGAATCCGGGTTAGCTTGCTTATTAAAGTACAGGATTTGTTGTCTTATAGCTTTTAAAGAAAGTGTTCCACCTTTTTCCCTGATAAAAGAGGACCAGACAAACACTGAGAAGTTCTTTGTAAAGTAGGCCCTCAGGGTAGCGACTGGGCATAAGGACAGGTCTTGTGGAAGAGGGACAACCTTCCAGGGGACCACCTATCCTGAGGGTCTTCGTTTTTGCTAAGAATATGTGATCTGGGGAAAGCAGAACTTCTCCTGATGGAAGGAAATCTACGTGATTGACACCTCTAGAGAGAGCAGACAGTTCTGAAATTCTGGCCCCTGAAGCTAGACTAATTAAGAACAAGGTCTTCCTTAACAGATTTAAATAAGAACATTGATCATTATTAATTTCTGAGGCTAATTTTAGAACATCATTAAGGAACCAGGAAACCGTATGAGGACGGGTCACTGGTATAAACGGGCGCATGCTCTAGGAATGGATGAAAAGTATGAATCTGTTAAATCAATCTTAAAGCCATGCAAAAACACCTTTTCAAAGCTGATTTTGCTGTGGTTATGGTGGCCAGGGCCAGACCCTTTTCAAACAGTGACCTGAAGAATGATATTGCCAAATTGGCGGTCATGGTTTGGGCTTCAGATTCCTTTAAAAAGGATGCCAACTTTTTAACTGCTGAGTCATACTGTCTGAGGGTAGAATCTCTTTTATCTGATTCAAGAAACAGAGTATTAATGGGATCAATATCCGCCCCTCTTTGAGCGGCGAATTTCATAAAGTCCATAAAGCCAGGGCATTCAGAATTTTTGAGGAAGCTGACACAGTCCTTGTTTGCACTATTTGAGTCAGCTGTGGTTTGGGTAATTGATGACATCGTAACTTGAGCTCCAGAAGAAGAGGGAACCAATTGCTCTTCGGCCAGTTTGGGGCTACCAAGGCCACTTGGCCTTCGAATGACCTGAGCTTGTGCAACACCGGCATCAGTAGGTTTATTGGCGGAAACAGATAAATTTTCTGCCAATTGTTCCAGTCTAAGGACATTGCATCTGTGGCGTGAGCTTGAGGGTCCAGGTTGGGAGCAACATAACAAGGGAGTTTGTGATTGCTCTCCGTGGCAAACAAGTCCACCTGAAGGCCCGGAACCTGCCGGCGGATCTATTCGAAAGAAGCCTTGTCCAGGGACCATTCTGACTCCAGCGGAGCTGTTCTGGACAGGGAGCCTGCAATAACATTCCGGACCCCTGCTAGATGGGTAGCTGACAGGTGCCAGCCGTGTTTCTCCGCTAGTGAGAAGATGGCTATCATCACTTGGTTTATCCGGCTTGATTTGGAACCCCCTCTGTTTATGCAATGTACTACTACCGCGCTGTCCAACACCAGCCTGATATGAATCTGGTTGGCAGGGCGAAGTTTTTTCAGGGTTAGAAGTACTGCCATCGCTTCCAAGATGTTTATATGGAACTGACGGAACATTGTGGACCATGTACCCTGTACCTTTTCTTTTGGTGAGTATCCTCCCCAGCCGCTTAACGAAGCGTCTGTGTGGATTATTAAAGCTGGAGGGGGAAATTGAAGGGGAACTGACTTTGAGAGACCCTTGACTGTGGACCACGGCCGGAGTCTTTTCCTTAGCACTTGAGGAATCAATGACACTTTGTCCCTGAGTTTGATATTGGCTCGTCTTCGCCACACTCTGTTTATGTCTTTCAGCTTTGTTTTTAGAAGCAGGTCTGTTACAGATGCGAATTGAAGGGAACCCATGATTCTTTCTTGCGTTCTGCGAGAGGCTTTCCTGTTTTTGAGGAATTGCCTGGTGGCTTTGGCTATCTCCCTTCGTTTGGCTGGTGGAATAGACAGTTTGTGTGAAACTAGGTCCCACTGGATGCCTAGCCACTGAAATCGAGCCTCCGGAGTTAGGCGGGACTTCGCCCTGTTTATCTGAAAGCCTAAGGATTCCAGAAACTTGATTACTATGGCCGTAGCTCTCCGGCACTCCTCGACGTTGGATGCCCAGATTATCCAATCGTCTAGGTATGCGGCTAGCGATATCCCCCGGGACCGCAACTGTTGTACTACTGTTTCCACCAGCTTCGTAAAGATTCTGGGTGCTATGTTGAGCCCGAATGGCATGACCCGGAACGAGTAGGCCTGTTTCTCCAGTCTGAAACCTAGGAAGGGAGAGAAGTTCCGCGCAATCGGGACGTGATAATATGCGTCTGAAAGATCTATAGAGGTGGTGACAGCTCCACGAGGAAGTAGAGTCCGTACCTGCGCGATTGTAAGCATGCGAAATTTGTCTTATTGTATATAAAGATTGAGACGCGACAGATCCAGGATTACTCTTTGTTGACTGGAGTTTTCTTGGGAACACTGAACAGCCTGCCTTGAAATTTCAGGTGTCTCACTTTCTTTATGGCCCTCTTTAGGAGTAATTCCGTCGCAAAGTCCCGCCAGAGCTTTGGAAGACGGTTGATGAAATCTGGTCAAAGGTGGAGGTCCTTTGATCCAGCTCCAGCCCAAACCTTTGGAGACTATACTGTGGGCCCATGGACTGAAGGTCCACGGTCCCTGAACAGATAAAGTCTGCCGCCTACCTGATTGTTTTCACTGGGAGGAGCAGGCTTGCCTCCTCTACCGCGACCTCCCTCTTCCCGGGAGGGGGTCGCGAGGCAGCCTTGCCTCTGAAGGAGGCTCTCGCTCTAGTCCCCCTTGCGCTCCTATTAAGACCCGAAACGACCCCTGGCCCTCATAAGAAGGGTTGAATACCGGAGACGTCACGAAGGAAGGAGCGGCAAGAGTGTTGAGCTGGCTGCACCAGCACGAACTGTTGGGGTTGGGCCTTTGAGGTAGAAGGCTGGCAAACTGTTGAGACAGGTACAGCCTGGACAACAGCCTGCTGGTGTTGTCTCCTGTGCTTCCTGTATCGTTTGCCAGGTCTGCCTTGAGGGCCGCCGGACTCGGGGGTCTTCCGCTTAAAGGCGGGGATACCCCAGCGGGAGTGCAGACTCTGATTTGCCCTGGTTGCCTCTGCCAGGACATTGTTGACTTCTTCTTCCGGGAAGAGGTTAGCCCCCCAGAAGGAACTTTTCATGAGCTTATTAGGCTCATGTCTGATGGTAGCATCGTTGAAGATGAATTTGTGGCAATTCAATCGTGCTACCATAAAGTCAAACAAGTCCGCCTGAAATCCTGCCAATAGGGACTTCTTCAGGACTTGGAAGAGTTGCTCCTCTGCGAATGTCACAGCGGTTGCTTCCGCCAGGCACAGTGAGTTAAGTGATCGGCTCAGCCAACACCTAGCCTCAAACTCTGCTTTGAGGAGAGCCTCTGGCAATTTGGGAAGCTGTTCACTGAAGATATTGGATGCGCACTCCGGGTCCAGCTTACCCGAAGTAAAGGTGGCCGGGGCATCTTTCCAGAATTCATCGTCTCCGGGGAAGATCAGCGAGGTGGGATCAGTCTCCCGGAGCTGAGGCAACGGCTTACCCTCCGAGCAAGCCTGGGCCGTCGCGAGGGCTACCTTGTCATGCAGGGGGTTGGGACCTTATCACCCAACGAGAACATTGTGAAGTTGCCCTTGAAGGGGGTCAACTTTGTGTTCTCCGCCTGCCATTCACTACAGGAGTGCATCAAGGCGGACTGCGCCTGGTCCCTCGGGAAGATTACTGTCTCCTTTGGGACCTTATCCGATCTCATCCAAGCTTCCTCCGTCAGTCTGGCGAAGCCTGGGTAGGGGGGCAGCAGATCAGGAGGAAAGAATTCTAACTCCTCGAGTCTGCGCGTGCCTAGACCCTCGATGGTAAGGGTGTCTTCATGGCGGGGAGCATGAAGGGCAAAACGCCATGGATTCCCCTTGTCGAATGGAGGGAGGGCGGAGGCGTCCGGAACAGGATAATGTACTGCGGACCCGCTGGAGCGCATGAACCCGGAGAGCATGGTCTCCTGGCTCTGCAGCCTCTCCGTAAGCTTACTCAGCTTAGCATCTACCTCCGAAGAAAATTTTTGCAGGAGCATCCCTGCAAAAGCCTCCGGGTCAAAGGCAGGCAGGCGAGGAGGGCTAGCCTTAGCTGCCCTCGAACTCGCACTCTTAGCAGAGACAGTGGCCTTGCCTGTGGAAGCCGCCGGACTATCATCCCGTGGCTTCACCGGAGGAAAGGGGATGCTTTGCGGGAAGACGCGAACTTATAGCCCTTCGCCTTCCAAGTCTTCTTCAATTTGGGGACAGTGGATTGGGCACCGTCCCTCAAAAGAGAAGACTTATGAAAACCCTGAAAAGAAGCGGTGGAAGAAGGAGAATCAAAAAGGGAGCCTGCCCCCACTGCCTCACTTACCTCCCCACCTACCTCCTGGTCCTGTTCCGTGTTCATAGGTTCCAGGTCGAGATCTATGGCCGCTACTTCCTCCGACACCTCGGCGTAGAGGCTTTCGTCCTGGAGAGGCTGAGTTTCTACCCGGATCTGCTCGATAACGGGAGCAGCGACTACCGCAGGGACAGCCGCTGAGATCCGGGCGCCGGGGTAGAGCAAGTTCTGGATGTTCTCGTCAAGAACATACGGTTTCCCCGACGGAACATTTCTTCCAAACCCAGCCACCCAGGCTCGAAGAGAACCCAAGGCGTCATTCCGGGAAGTTTCGTCGGCCTGGAAGAGGGGAGGGACTTAACAACCGAGTTCTTGGTGAGAGATATATAATTCATATATTAAGCCCATAACGTAAATAAAACAAGTGAGGATACCAGGAAAACTAAAGGCAGTAACTATAAGCTTACCGACTCGTCCTGGACACGCTCGTAAAGAGTGAAGCAGACCTCACAACCATCCGGGTGCCACACGATTAGGTCATCCAATCGGACTGCACAGCCCGCATGGGATTGACAGACGACATGCCCATAGGGCTGGTGCAGTACCGCAGAGCACCCGGGCTCCTCACAACGAACCGTCTGTAAGTATAACAGTATATGAACCTACTAATTTAAAGGACTTCAAACTATAGTAGGTATCGGAGTATATTAAAATAATTTATACCGGACCTGCCGGAGCATTCCGGCGGTGCGATAAATTAGAGCAAACATAACCACACTAGATCAAGGAGCGCCGGAGATAGTTCGGCGGAGTAGGACCTTAATCTAGGATCATGCAACTCTTAATAGTAATTTTACTTAAGAATAAATACTGTCGGAGCCCGGCAGCAGGCCTTAGTTTATACCGGGTCCACCGAAGCATTCGGTGGGGTAAAAACTAGAGCAAAACATGATATATGCATAAATTATAATGGCACTAAGTAACTGGGTAACGATATAGGATAACAATACACTGTAGGTCACTGTGTTCCGGTGCAGACCCCTCCGGGATCCCGTACCTCTGACACTTGGTTACAGCGGGGAAGGCGGGGTAAATCATTACCATGAGTCATTACGCAGCTAGAGAGCTAGATGTGACTAAAGCCAACCCTCGGAAGACCAAAAGCACCGGAGGCAACGGGAGGGCCGGGGACGGTGGAGCGGAATTAGCGAGCAAGTATTTGAACCCTGAAAGTGATCGGAGTTCAGCTCGATCCACCGGAGAGCGAACCAACGAAACACTAGCCTAGCGGATGACACTAGGACGGGGCCCAGGAGGGTGGGTGACTCTCAACTGGGAACCCGACCAGTCCCCTCCGTGTGACAATCGGAGAGACCGACGTTCCGCACGTGAGGAGATGACATACCACTGGCAAGACAGGGGAGGGGGTGGGAAGTGGGAGGTTTGTACAGTACTTGGAAAGTGGGACCGAGTTTTGTTTTTAACAGGATGGGGGATACCCCCACACACTGACTGTAACTCATGGGCGCGAAACAAACGTATCGACTACCTATTTGTAGGGAGACTCATGGAACTCACTTAAGTACTAGGGAAGGATAGGGTAACAGCATTAATCTAAAGTTATCACCAAACTCTCACCCTCCTCATGAAGGTGCAGCCTAGACAATCGGGGAGGAGAGAAGGAAGAAGGAGAGGGTTGAAAGGGAGAGAAATTCCTGTAACGTAGTCCAACCAGCAACCGACCCATAGGGTAGAAGGGCAATGCTCGAAGAAGATACCCCATATTGTTTGTCTTCTCTCTCTCCCTCATCAGAGGGAGGAGGGGACAGGGGTTTCAGATACTCCAGCAAACCCAAAACAAGCGGTAAGGCGGATGGAACAACAAACAGGAACTCCCTCGACCAGCCTACCCCTCCCTCCCCCGCTCAAGCGACATCGTCGGGAGAGATGGGAGCTAAGACAATGCGAAACCTAACCTGAATGGCCTAACCCACCGATTGGAACGAGAGGGTTAGGCTAGGATCCCCATTTCTAATAAAATATCATTAAAATTAACCAGTATACAGATAAGTACCCGTAATATGAATAAATATACAAAATTAAAAGAACTTGTGCTAAGCGTATAGCCTAACTGAGCAAGGCTTAACAGGAAGTAGGCAGCCATTAGACTGCACCTGACATGAGCTTGGATCATAATAAAGCTAAATTATTCATGACATCCAATACACCATAGGTCAGAAGCTGACAAAAGATAGCACCACCCTGGAGAGGGAATCTACTCGAATGAGAGCCTGGTATACGCTATGAATTAACTATAAGAAGCAAAATAAGAGGAGGAGGCCTCCGTAAGGAACAACGCTAATCAAGGTACCAGGACCTGCTCGACATAGAAAAACGTCTCCAAAGGAAACTTCTTGAAGGGGAATTATGAAACCTGAATGAAAATGGCGAGCGATCGAAAGAAACCCTTGCAGAAACCAGCTGCAAGAGTGTACTTCAAGGTCATCATGGCTGAGGCGGCGAACGCCGGGGAGCGTCCGATATATGACCCTGTAAATATTAATTTACGGGCCTATAAGAGCCTCACAAGTAGTAAAAACCCCACAAGAAGATGGTACTTAACTTAGATACGGTGAAATTACTTGATGCCATGATGAATGTAATCCAAAATTTTCCAAAAAAGAGGCAGCACAAAAAAGGGATTTTGACAAAGGAAAAATCTATTTCTGGATCGGGGACCGTGTCACCCGGTGAAAAAGTCCATTCAGCACTTATTTCTAGGTAATTCCGTTGCTAGATACCAGAGAAAGCTAAATGAAATGCTGGAGTTACTACCCCCAGAGCGAGCTCCATTAGATGGAGTCGTGTATGGAAAAGGGTGAACTATAAAAACACGGAACCTTATCCTATAGAGATCCCAAAGTCAAAAGTCCCACAGAGGTGCCGTTACAAACCCATGCACCACTCGCGGACAGTACACAAATCACCGCTAGCCGCATTCCATGAAAGCAACACCCCACCAGAATGATGTTTACTATGGGGGGGAGACGACACATGACAGAGGTGGGTCACCGGGTGACACGGTCCCCTCTCCAGAAATAGATTTTTCCTTTGTCAAAATCCCTTTTCTGGATCGGGTCCCGTGTCAGCCGGTGAAAAATTAACAGAGAAATAAATATCATTCTTAAACTGTAAGAGATAACAAAATGTAAGGGGAACAGAAGACCAAAGGTCCACCAAAAAATTTTAATTGCTAGCAATAATAACAAATAATGTACAAATGTAACTGATGGGAGCTTAAAATTAACATGACAATATAAAAAATATACTTAAACAAAATAACTATACAAAATTGAAAACATTATAACATAAATGTGTCAATTAGACAAATATACAGATAACACGGTCAGGTGAGAAAGTCAAGGCACGCCTGACTGAAATGACTGTAAGGGGATAACTGAGGCAGTGGAGGAAGAATTGACTAGGAATCAGAAAGGGTACCAGAGTGAGGGACAACGTTCCCTGCTGCGACTGCTGAGAATTTAAGAGCTTCTAAGGATTTCAAATAGTGACGTTTGAAAACCAAGGGTGACTTCCAACCAGTGTATTTGGTAAGATCCGTGAAATTCATGTAATGGAAGTAGTTAATGGAGGTGGCCACAGCTCTAATATCATGAACTCTTGGGACTGAGTCAGGATTAGCCTGCTTGATGAAGTAAAGGATTTGCTGTCTAATAGCAGACATAGAGATATTAACACAAGCACGTGCTAGAATGGAATGAGTTCAGATGGCGCTGGGGTCGTCGGTTGGCGGGCGGGTGAGCATGGGTGCTGGATCGGCTCCCCACGTTCCGGGGTTTTGTCATTGGGATATCTTCAGAGTGCGGTCCTGTGGCAGTGACAACAATCACTCACCCTTACCTATACCGACGTCTATTTTATTATAGATGATTGATCTGGGTGTAGTAACCCCAGCATTCCTGATAGCTTTTTTCTCTGGTATATTTAGCAAAGTATTTACCTAGAAATATGTGCTGGATGGATATTTCACCGGCTGACACAGGGACGAGCTCAGAAATATGCGTTTTCTTCCACCTGGCCTCAAGTTATCAAGATATGAATTTTTATCATGTTGGTTGTTCTTTTCAGGGTTGGCAAAGAAGCAAACTTGAGCAAAGAGCTAAAAAAAGAGAGCGTGAACTTATTACTGAGGCTGCATCTACAGAGTCTGAGCCTTCACCAAAGAGGTTACCTCAGTTACGGCAACGTCTGTCCCTTAGAGGTGCTGAGGGAGATTCACACTCAGAAAAAGAAGTGGAAGATGGGTTAGTTTAAAAATAGAGGTTGAATAAGAGAAGGATTTTGTAAAATACTAGGATTTTATGTTTGATCAAAATTGTCACCTCATATGTACCTAATAAGAATTCATGGAATATGGTTGCTTGTCTTTATACATTTAGCCCCTTTTGCTCCTGTATGTAACAGATTTAACAGAGAGCACAATTATTTTATTTCTTTGCAGTTATGAAGGTTCAGAAGAAGGTTCAGTTTGTGAAGGTGGAGGAGTAAGTTCCATGCAGCTTCGCGTCATGCCTTTACTGTTTGTGGTGGTTTCTCAACCCCATGCTTTCCTTTCTTGTCAACCTCTAAAGCAGAAGTTGGACATTTCTTGCTTTGATTTCATTCTTCGCAGTGTACCAAAAGGGTTCTCAGTTAAGGGTAAGCTATAGTGAAGGGTTATTTTACATGATGTCATTTCAAGTATTATTTTTTCTGAAAATATTCTGATTTTTATGCTGGAACATGTTTTTTGCAATGGACAATGCAGTGAAACATTTAATGTTAATTCAGTAACTGGTTTGTATGGAAGTTTTGTGTTTTTGATATGTTGTATTTCTCATCTGTATGGATATCTAGAAATGAGAAAATGATAGTCGTTTTTATGTTAATACTGTATACTTAAATAACCCTCGCGTATAGCAACTGAAGCCAAACGACTACCAACTCCTGAGGATTACACATCATCTTGGTTAGAAACACGCCCTGGTGATCCTCATCCCAAAACTGGCATTCCACCTGCTCTGCTGGTAATCTCGGCTCTTGATTTCTTACACAAACCAGGTGAGTCAGTGAATGCAATTTTTGAGATTTTCAGATTTTAGTGGAAAGCTAGCTTGTTAAAGTATTGTTTGGCACTGTATCTTTATTGTTGAAATTTTGATTGATTTTGTATAAATATTCCAATATGTAGGTGTGCATTATGTAGTGAGGAGTAGCCTTCTTTTTTTTATATTGATAAATACTTATTTCTGTGAGTCAATCATTGGATATACATTGTGCTTTGTTGTACTGCATATATTGAAGAAATGAGATAAATTTTGAGTCATTTGTTAAGTTTTATATTCCATACAGTTTTCCTTTTACCTCCTGACAGCTCGTATTAATATGGAAGTGGGGAGACCAGTCCGGTTATACTTGAGTGAAAGTCGATGGCAACAAGTAGTTCATGTTACCAACTGTCTTTCTAAGGTTATGCCATCAATGACATCAGCATCTGAATCTGATGGATGCTCTGAAGATGACACCAGTAAACATGAAGTGCCTAAAACTTCATCTCCTGAAGTCCTTCGCCAAAGCTTAGCCAAATTTGATAGCATCTCCATTGTTACAAATCAGGTTGTAGTTAATTGTGAAATTATGAAGCTTAACAAATCCAAAACTGAGGCTCATAGTAGTGTTTCAGGATTTAAATTTTGTGTGTCCACATCTCGCAAACGCTCCACGCAAACTCAGGATGCTAAACTTGATGCTATTTCAGAAATCCTTGTTAGTGCTGAGGTCCAGGATCTTCAGTTGAAAACAATTTATCATTCCCAAAAACTTCAACCATTCCTTCGGCCTTGGACAGTTTCAGGGGAGTTAAAACTTTTATGGTTACAATGGAGTTCTCAGCCTTATATAGAGGTGAAGATTGATACAGAAACACTGACAGTAGACTTAGGACCAGAGCACCTTTTTTGCTTCATGGACATAGAGCGACATATTTCTGGTTTCCTTGGAAAGAAAGAGACTAAACTGAGTACGAAAGACAGCTCTGAAAAGGCAGAAAAGGAGGAACGTCATCATGATATCTTGTATCAAGATGACCTACGTGCTGGCATTTTTCAGTATGTCAGTCTTGCTCTTGAAGATCCAAAACCATATCAGGTTGTGTTCGACAAAATGGCAGGAACAATGGTGTGGTGTTATCCAGAGCCACGTACATTAACTAGGGTAGATATATATCCAGTCCCATTTGTTGCTGCCTCAGAATATAGTACTTTGGCAGATGCTCAAGATAAAGATCAGGTTATGTGTGCCCTCCAGTATTTTGATTCTCTAAGAGACACTTTCATTACGTACAGACAGTTTGAACTTTCAGAATCCAAGTTCTGTCAACTGGATCTTCCAAGTTTTTATGAGAAACAGCACATTGCAGTGTCTTCCATGTGGAGAGTTGTTATTGATTATTGTGAAGAAGAGAGTAACTCAGGTGATGGTAGGATTGTTGTCTCACCTGGAGCTCTTGCTGCATGTATGAGAGTTGATTCCATGTTTTCTGTTGATCTGTTACCTCGAATGCAAGCAGTTGTAACACTTGGTCAAGCACAAATTACCTTACTCAATCATTTGTCTCTTACTGGCAAGAAATTGCCAAAGGAACTTAAATCTTACACTCTGGATAAATTAGCACCTGAAGAGCAACCTTTCCTCACATGCACTTTGGAAAATTGTTTTATTCGTCATTATGTGTGGTCAGCTGCTGTGCATGTCCAGGTTGGTGGCTCATTGCGTGTGGATGTACTGAGTTACAGTTTCCTTACCAACAGTTGTTTACTTGAACCAACCTTTATAGAAGCACGCCTTGTAAAACAAAATGCTGAAGGACCTGACAAGCCCAACTGCATAGATTCTTTGGTTACAATAAAGCCAATGTTCATACATATTAATCAGTCTCTCATCCATACATTAAATGTTGCTCATGAAAGTTGGCTACAAGTTTCATCAATAGTTGCTGATGTTGCAAGTGGACCAAATTTAACCCTTCTCAAGAAATCCCCTGTCATTTTTATGACCAATTATTTGATTTGTAATGACACATTGGAAACTATACGTTTTGGCCAAGTTGGAACTGATGAAAATATACTCCTTTCATCCCGTAGTTTACATTTATACTGTTGGAGAAGTCACAAATTACCTCCAAAGTTGCAAGTATGTGTTGAAGGAGGAAAATGGAAATGGTGTGATCCATTCATGCTGGAAACAGAAGGATCACAGGTAAATTATTTAATATTCATTCTGTTAGCATAAAAAATTTGAAATTGAAATAATGTAAGTGAAGGTTAGTTGTGCATAATGTAATTTTAAGGTCATTTCAAAAGATGCTAAGGTAATGCTTTACTTTTCAGGTTCGCACCATTCATCATGAAAATCACCACTTTCACTTTCTTGTAATTCTCGAGACTCTGTCCCCCACTCAGAAGTTGATCACATTCTCAGGTTTACTCTCTGTTGCCAACTACCTCAGTGAACATCTTGAATTTCGTGTTATGGAAATGAGCAAAGAGAAGGAATCTCCAAAGCATACAGCAACACACATGTTACATAGTAAAACTGTAGCACCTTCATATGTAGGGGAAGCTCATGGTGTGAGAGTAAGATTGATGGGCAATCAAACTGTTTGGTCGGGAGAGATTCCACTGTCTCTGGAACGAACTAAAGATTCTCTTCTAGTAAAAATCCCTCTCAAGGTCAAAGGAGAGAGCATTCTTTCATGGTGCAGGGTTTTGAGACAGCGAGTTGGATCTGTTTGGAGATTGTTGGTTATATTTAGTCCACAGTATATGGTTCGTTCTCATCTTCCAAGGCCTTTGATACTTCATGTTACTACTCCAAGTACTCACACTTCAAGTCAGGTACTATTGAAAGTTTGCTTTTGTTTTAAAATTGCAATATTTATGTCTAAATGTAGTGGTATTTGTTTAAGTAAGTTACAAACTTCTTATTTATAATGCCGTTATGCCTCATCAAGGTGGTAGACTGAGTGTTGAATTTTAGTTCAAATGGATGGAGAAGTAGTTAAAAGTGAGTGACAGCTTCCAGTATTAGAACCGCTTGTTTTAGCTGTGCACTCACCTTCCAGTATTAGAACGGGTTGTTTTAGCTGTGCACTCACTTTTATTTACAGGACTGCAGCCAACAAGGTCTGTGACTGTAATATTAACACGTATAGATTGATTTTTAAAGTTTGGTCTTAATAAAGTATTTGTGCTTATACATAGATTAAGTTTACTTACTTGATTTTTAACCATAAAACCTAAATAATGAAATTATTTGTATTCATATCCTGTAACTTAAGGCTTAATTTCCTCCATCCTTTGTGTAAATGAATACCAGAAAAGTTGAAAGATTTTAATAAAGAGTAACATATAAAATACTTATTTTATATTTTTATGTTTATTCTTAATGCCATGTTAACTTTCTGGAAATATATCAAGATTGAATCACTGACCACCTTAGCAGCTAGGCACCTGGTGTAAAGTAATAAGAATTAGCTCTGTGTTTCAGATCCTGAGCAACCTAAATTAAGTCAAAAGTTGAATCCTGTTTGCATATCACAAAATGGAATAGCATGAAAAATATTCGTACGTATATATTTTTTTCTGTTTCAGATGATTGTCAAAGGCCGTGGGAACATTCATACACTTCATTGTGATAATAATGTGTCACATCATCTCACATTCCAACTTAATCCAGAGCTTGAAGTTTCAAGCCCCCCTATTCCACTTTCTCGTGGCATGGCTGATCAGGTATTCATCAAGTCGTCTTACTAATTTTAAAGACATTTAAGGAATGTCATACTTAAAACAACAACTTGTGAAGTTTTGAAAGTTTGTTGAATTGGAAGCTTACCATACACAAAAACTCAGTAAATATTTTAAAATGAATAATTCATTTATTTCAGATGAGGTTATCACAATCTCAAGATTCTGTAGACATATCCCAGTACCTCCAGGAATTATTTGATGGACCAGAAGATCGCTGGCCATATATTGATACATCAGATTTTATGGGTGATGTTTTGTTTGCTGACCAGCCAAAAATTGATCTACAGGTCTGTATTGAAGTGATAAGAATACTTATTTATTTTGAAAGGACAGTTGTCGAAATGATAATTTTGAATCTAGTTAGTATTAGTATATTAGCAATATGAAAGGGATGGATGAAGTTGCCCAAATAATAATTTTTATTTTAGCTATTATTACCTTAACAAAATAAAAGAAATGGATGAAATTTACCTCAAAATCACATTTCTTCATATTTTGCTATTTTGCAAGTAGTATCTGGATATTTGTCTTTAGTATTTGGATATTGGTCTTTATGTCTTTCCATGTAAGGTTTTCAGTACATTGTATTTTACTTTATTATGCAATTATGAACCATAATTCAATAATTTCTTTTTGCTTTGTAGGTTGGATTTTCAAGTCTTTCTCCTTACTGCAGCACATTGGTTGTTGATATTCGCCCTTGGGCTTTGGTGGTGAACCATACTGGTATTGAAATATTGCTTCAGGAAGTTGAATCTCCTAACTCATGGTTTGTTCCTCCTGGAGCAGTGTTTGCCCCACCAAAATTTGATGGCCTATTTACTATAGGTCTCATGGACAAAGAAGAACATTTCCACACAACTTCATTGCAATTTTCCAAAGAAGATAGATGGTACAGTTTGAAGTTTGAAGGACGAATACCACGAGAGGGATCCATCAACCTGCGCATCCCAACACAGGATAAAATATGTTTCATCACTGTGCTTTCTAAATATGAGGAGAACATACAAATAATGCATTTGGTTCCTACATATTCCATTGCTAACAATACCTTGGAGGAGATGACTGTGCGATCAATGTATGTTTACTCTGGCGAAATCAAAGTACAACTCCCCATATCTCTGCCAATGGTACAACTATGTTCAAAGTCAAACAACAGTGAAATGAGAGAATTAGCACTACTTTTTTGGCACATTCTGAAGGACCCAGGATCATCAAGTTCAGATGAAGAACTGTGTTGCATTCAGATTGGTCAGAATGGTTACCATGGGCACCCAGTAGTTATTAGAGATGGCCTTGCTGACCAGCGGATGACCTTTACATTGCCCAGTAAGGAAAGTGGTCCAATTCTCAATAGATCATTTTTGATCACTGCTCATAAGCATTTTGGTCAAGTCAAAATGATTGTACAAGTGGACCCTTCACCCCAGATGATTTTGCACAACAATACCAAAGCTCTTTTGATATTAGGTAAATGTTGGAACTTTGTAATAAAGTATAGCTTTATTTTATTTAGAAAGGCACAACAGTATGTTCCTGTGAACTGAGTTGAAGCTTTTTAATTGCATGGAAATGCATACATTCAGCACTGTTTGGTTGTTAAATATAATTTGTCAGATTATGAATTAAGTCACTTTGAGAAGCTGGGTTGGGGGGGGAAATATAAATTGCATAAGTATTTTAGATAATTATTGTATCAACATAAATGCAATAATAGCACAGTACTGTAATTACAAATGCAATATTTTCAGATCTAAGTAATCCATCATAAGTAAAAGAAGGCCTAAAATGTATTTATTAGTTATTTTATGTACAAAATATGCTTGCCTGTGCTTGGGTTTGTAATTTTAAGTTCCTTATTATTTGGTTTAAATTTTTGTAATATCAAGTTTATATACTTAGTTTCTGTCACTATAGGAATACATTGGGTCAAAGAATTTCATAGTAAATTGTTTGTATTTCTAGGCCAAAGTTCCTTGAAAGAAGAGGGAATTATGGAAGAGGAGTTGGATATGTTTGCTGCCATGCCTTCTGTTCCACCTTCCAAGGCTGTGCACTATACATTCCCATACATTTCCCAAAAATTCCCAAACATCTTGGCTAATGGTGCTGCCTATCCTCGATTGCATTTCTCTCAGCCAGATATTTTGAATAATGGTAACTATGACAAATATTTTTTTTTTGATGAAAATGAGGATAATTAATTTCTTAATTTCCAAGCTGTGTATGCTGTTTTTAGGTAACTTTTTATGGTAACATACATGGAGAAGTTATGCAATTGATATTTAATGCTTGTATCTGTAAAGTTTGTAGGTAATAGTATTTAATGGTATGTGTTTTCAAGTCTATTTACTTACAAAGAACTTGTTTTTGTTCTCCATAGCAGAAACAGAAGAGGTATTATGGAGTCAGGGTGTAGATATCCAACAGCATTATGACCAGTTTGTAAGTATCCCTGGTCATGGAGATGTAAAAGTACGGATTGAGCATGTTGGACACACAACCCACGTATTTATTGATCCTGTGAGTCGAGTGGAAGTATCCGCCAAAGACATTAGAAGTCGTATTGCAGCAGAACCCTCTAAAGGGCGGGTAGCGACATCAACCAACAGAGGACGAGCAATAAAAGAAAAAGAAGGCATGTTGCCTGAAGGAGATCCTCTGCTTGCACACAGAGCAAGTATGGATGCTGACTCAGCATCCCTTAAAGAGGCTTCAACAGAAGCAGTGACTCCACCCTCTCCTAAATCACCCTCAATACCTCAGACTCCCAAGGAACCAAAGTCTACTACTGTGTTTTATTGCTCATTTTTCTGTACACAGGTAGTTCTGGTTTTAAAAGACGATGTCAGTGACCAAGAAAATATATCAGAAATAATGAGAATTACTGTAGATAATTTTATTGTAAGTGCCCGTCCAAAGATTGACCTTTCAGAAAAGCTCAGAGCACTGGATTACAGAGTAAAGGAGCGCATTGAAGTAATTATTTTCTTGGGTGATGCACAAATTGACAATCAGCTCTTCATACTGGGAAAATATGATTTTCCAGTGATTTTGATCCGACAGAACCCTGAAACATCTCCAAAGTTTTCAGCTTTTGATCCAATTGAAAGAGCAATTCAGATATCACATAATAATGCACTTTTTACCTTATCGGTTATTCTTGAACGTGCTCCTGTAGGTATGTGCATGTATTCTGTCCATATAAAGCTCAAACCAATTAGTTTGTATGCAGAGGATGCAATATTTTATTCACTGATGGACATCTTGTCATCTTTCCTTCCTGTATCTAAGCACAAACCTTCAAATCTTCGGGAAAGTGACAGTGAAGATGAAGAAGAGGAAAAGTTACCAGTTGTCGTGAAGATGCCACAAGAGGTCCTTGTAAAATCACATGCTATGACCTGGCCCATTCACATAACACAGTTAACTATAGAGCCAATATCCTTGTTACTGAGTGTCCATGCATCCATCAAACTTTACATTGCACTAGACCAGTCTCCACTCAACTTTGGAAAATATGATCGCCTGGAGATAAGGACAACAAGTTATAGTCTTGGACACAACTTAGCCATGCATTATCTTTCTGGAGCCCTGATAAGGGCTGGGTGGGTTGTTGGCTCACTAGACTTGCTTGGGAATCCTGGAGGATTTGCAAGAATGGTTGGATCTGGAGTGAGAGACTTTGTTCAGCTACCCTATGAGGGAATACTGCAGGGACCATGGGCATTCATTGCTGGCATTACCCATGGGTCCATGTCACTTGTAAAGCATCTCACAGCTGGTAAGTTTGAAGCAAGCTTTTCACATATGAATACCGAGCATCCTAAAAATTCTTAACATTGAAATTTTTAATTTTTAAAGGCAATGGCAGTTGATATATGTTGAATAAAATTACTGCAAGTTAAGTATAAGCCATATAGAACACCATCAGTGATGAGGTTCTAGTCTAGATGTATCTAGTTGCATGGAAGATATATTTACATGCATTTAAAAGCACTTCTTGTTTTACTTTGGTATTAAAAATTGTTCCTTGTGTGCAAGCTCACATCAAGTAATACTTTAGATATTGATTAGTGGAAGCTTATGGCTGGTTCATTGTTATTATTGATTAGTTTAGGTAGCCTACTAAACCAAAAACTTAACTTTTCATGAGGCTGTCCATTGCTGTTAAATATTTCATTGAAGACATTAATTTACATGGATGGGGAAACTACTCTTCCTTATTTTAGTACCCCATACCGAGCTAGTTGGTTACTTTCGAAATAAATTTTTGGGAAAGTAAGATCTAAGCTGTCATGTTATTCAGTTTGTTCTTGTGCTGAAAGAAACTTTTTACACCTGCAGATAAAAATTCAGATACATTCTGTTGTTTTTTTCAGGTACTGTTGTGTCGCTGACAAATTTAGCCAACTCTGTTGCACGAAATATGGAACGTTTGTCATTGGATGCTGATCATGCAGCAAGAAGTGAGGCTGGACGTCGTTATCAGTCCTCAGGTCTTGCTCATGGCCTTATGCAAGGTCTCTCTGCCTTTGGGATATCCTTATTAGGTATGAAATTATTATTGCAGAAATGATTTTGCATGTACAAAAAAAAATTTTATGCTGTATATGAAATGCGATGGTGTGTCTTAAAACCAGGGTATATGTCATCATCATTTACATTTATACATTAGTTTTTCCCTTAACAGGGTTTGATGTATGTTGATTTTTGTCCGTGATCCTCTGTCGTGGGCACTTTGTGTTTGAATCCCCACCTATCCAAATCTCTACCTTTACCTCATCAGCTTTTTCTCTACCCTTCCCAGTGGTTGATGTTATAAAATTTCCACATACAGGTGAATCATCAAATACCTTATTTTTCATCAGTAATTAAATGGACTAATTTTGAAAAGTTTTCCTGCCATCTGGCTAGATCGGCAGTCAACCCACAGATGATGCACGTAGGCTGGAAGTGTAAATTAAAGAAGTTTAGTGGGCCATAAAGCTTTTAAATATATGTACCTATTCTGTTTCCTCACAAACCATTACTTTTAACATAGCCCATTTTGTGTGTCTGTGTGAATTCCAGACTCCAAATTCCAGTAGAAGAAGAAAATGAAGAAGATTGACTACTTCTGGTTGGTTAGTATATGATCTCTCTAGATCCTAGTGTCTAGCTGTCTTACTTTTTGTGTGTTCTTACTAGTTTGTAGTTCACAAAGCTCCCAGAATTTCAGATTTTTCAGGGTGACCTTATGCCGTACTTTAATTAATTTCTGCAAACGTTGATACTGTTCCCCTTTTACCATCTAGATTCATCGAAATCTTGGGCCTTGTTGGTGGAGGTGGAAGTAATATGTGCTATGGAAGTTGTAGATCACCAGTCTGTGGGGTTTTACATCCGTCTTTTTCTTGTAGAGAAGGCAACCTAAGTTGGAGACCCATATCAGCCTCTTAGCTTTGAACGAGTATGTTTTACAGACTTGTTTCAAGATGTAACTCCATGTTCAGTGGTAGATTCCACCAGAGAGGACAACTCCATACTTTCAATAGACCTGCAGGATGCATACTTTCAAGTACCCATTCATCAGGTACCTTTGCTTTGTATGTAATGAAGTGGTCTTGCAATTCAAGACCTTGTGCTTTGGACTGGTGACATCTCAGGTGTTGACCTTGGTCGTAATTTGGACCCAGTGAAAGGGTATTTGCCTTCTGTGATACTTAGGTGATTGTTTGGTCTGGATGTCCTCCAGGGAATGCCTTTTTGGGATGGAGGTCATCTGATGGCTTTTTGTCTTGAATTAGGGATTGTGACCAGCTGGCAGAAGTCTGATCTCATCCCCAAGCAGCAAATAAAATATCTGGGCATGCTCTTAGACTAGGTAGCTAAGAGCCTCCTCAGTGGGCTCCTGTTTGAGCAATCTCAGGGATGAAATGGCATATTTCCTATCCTGACAGGAGCAATCAGCTTGGCTGTGGCAGTTAGTCTTGGGTCATCTGTTGTCATTGGAGAAGATCATGCCTCAAAGGCAAAGTCACCTTTGGTTGCTTCAGTGGCAACTGAAGCAGCACTGGTCCACTCTCTGAGTTGCCTTTTCTCAACAGGTATCTTTGGGTAGGAAGTAAGGGGGGACCTGTCATGGTGGCTAGACTGCAGGAACCTTGTTTGATGAGATGCACTTGCTACACTTTCTGTCTCCCCACATGTGTGCAGCAGATCATCAGGCAGCTCCTCAGTGCCTTCTCCACAGGGTCTTTCCTTCATCACAACTAAAGCATAGGTTCATGGTGCTGACCATCACCCTCACCTTTCCTTACTGGGTGTCTTGCTACTTCATTGATTTCAACACCAAGGATTCCCTTTTTAACTCTCCTCTAGCTATGGTATTGCTCTTGGTGCCACCTTGTCTTTTCATTCACATGGACACACCAATTGTGCACTTGCGACCATCAGCACTCTTGCTTTTGGACTGGCACCTCCTAGCAATTACACACCTGCCATGGTCCACCTTTTCTGCATGTTTGCACCTGCCATCAACCATGCACTTGCCATATGTTGCACACCTTCCATGAACTACATCCTTGCCTCCAATCCCACACCTTCTCCTAACTCTTTACCTGTTGCTTATAGCTCTTTTGCCTCCAGCAATATACCTGCTGCCAGGCACACACCTGTTTCAACCACACCTGCCACCAGTCATGTTCTGCCAGTTGCACCTTTCCTGTCAGTTTTGCTTCTAAGGCTTCTCCTTGAAGCCATTCAACTGATTCCAGCTGCTTACCTGTGAAAGTATTTCTTGGCTACATGTCTGCTTCCTGCCACACACATCTGCTGGTAGCTTCACTTCTGATCAGGATCATGTAGTGTTTTATGTTCTCCATGTACCATGTCTCTGCTTCCAGTTACACTCCTCACTTCTACGGCAGACTTGCCACAGGCTGTGCTCCTGCTGCGAGCCACACCCATGGTGCCATCCACTCTCTGACTCCATCTTCTCAGTGCTTCTGGCTGCAAAAAGATCCACTACACAATGTGATGTGCACCACTTATAGATGATAAAATGAGACTTGTGATAGTGGCAGTAGCTGCTCATGACAGTTCCAATTCTGTAACTCCTCTCAGATTCATCCCAGAATCATGGTCATTTCAGAGTATTGGCTAGTTACTTGCTGTAAGCAGAAGCTTTGAATTTATTTGAGTTAGGTTTTTTTGCCATCCTTAATCCCTAGGTGATAATTAGCTATTCCTCTACTCTTCTTGTCACTTCCCAATACCAGGTTTGTGGTGTTGGACATGCCTCTGTGCTGCATCCTCATTTATGGTTCCATATTCCCATCACAATCCAGTCCTTTGCCTCATTCTTTTGCACTCATGTATTTTTAGAATTCATCCTCTACCCATAACACTCCCATTGAGTAGGTGGCCAATTAGCACATTCAGGGTAGGGAGAATCGTGAGAACACACTGTACCTCTGCAAGAGATATACACTGAGTGCAGATCTTTCACTGTAGGTGACATAAAACGATTACAAGGTCCACCATGCCTTTCATAATGACATTGGTCCTGTGTATTCTGTATGAGACAAAGAACCAAGCGCACGCACTGAAGCACCAAAAAAAAAAAACACAACACAAGCACTGTCAGGCACAAAACTGCGCCAGTAGCATATGAATGTACGGAGAAAGTGTTACTCATATGAACACTAACAATAATGCACACAATAGAAACACAGAACATGAGAGACATGTCTGCTCTGTATTTCAGGTGAAAGAACAGTGGATAACATTGGTTGGGTGAGAATTGGGCGTCCCCTTCCTCCGTCTCCACCTGGATACTTCCCTTGTTTAATCAGTACAGAGCCAGTCCAGTGCATGCTCAGAAAGATACTCCATATATGAAAGTTTATTGTTTATATACTTAGGAAAAATAAAAATTACTTGAAAAATTTGGCACATTTTCTTTGCAAGTGCCCGAATCCCCATGGCATTTAGAAGGATAAATTTTACACGTACTGTATATCTGCTCATATTTACTAGTAGCCTTGCAATCAGTCCCCACTATATTCAGGTTGCTGCTGTTCGTTTCCTTCTACTATCTCATTAATGCATTGTGGCGGAATTCACACCCACAAACAACACAACACGCAACACTCACCCTGATCTTCGGTTGCTGGAGATGGATAAGGTCCCCGGTCGCCAATCACAGCACACAACCACAAAACAAAAACTTAAACCGACCCTCCACCAACAACGAACAAACAAAAAAAAGAAGAGACACATGAACCATTAATGTTGGTACCAAAAAAACAGACGAACTCCCTGTTCACTTTCAAGGTTGGACCTCAACTGCCCAAACTTCCCCAAAAACGAAAAACTCCCGACAGACCGACAGACAGAGAGACAGCCGTAAAACCAACTCCAACAACCAACCACTCACAACGACCACTACTACTCTCTCTCTCTCTCTCTCTCTCTCTCTCTCTCTCTCTCTCTCTCTCTCTCTCTCTCTCTCTCTCTCTCTCTCTCTCTCTCTCTCACAAAACGTTGGGAAATGCTAAATAAAAACAAATTTCTTCATCCTCTATATTTCTCCCCCTTTTAGCATTTCCCAACCAACACCTTTCACACCCCTTTCAAATCGCCTTACGCAACACCCACGGATGCTCACTAGCAGGTCCTCTAGATCGCGTTCGCAGGCACGCAATCATTCTCTCAGAATCATTCTCTCTTCTAGCAACATTCAAACTCACATCTTCTCCTCCATTCTCTCTCAGATTCACGCTATCTTCTTCACTATTACCACTCTCAATTTCATCCACAATCTCATCTATACCTCTAACTCATTCCCAAATACCTCCCCCAATTCTTCAACTAACCCATCCCATTCGCTCATTGACCTTTCCAATTCTTGCAACGATTCATTCATGCTTTCAATCACTCGCATATTACTGCTACGCTCTCTTACTCTTACACTTTCGCTCACCTCCAACCGTTCACTAACCCCTACACGTTCAGTCAACTCAGTTATATCAAACCCGCATATGCTATAACGTTCAATTCATACCATCCCATTCATCCCAGATTACACGCTTTATCACTCATTTTCACTTTGGCACTCACACCCTATCACACAACTTACGACCATTCAGTTTACTTACGTTTCTTCCCTTTCTTACGTTTTCTACCATACTCTATCAAAACAAATTGCTGATCCTCATGCAACAACCCCTCACGTACATGCATCACACGCACCGCTTGCATCCTGGAGGATCCACCCATTTGAACCCCCTTCACACTCAGTTTCCCGAATTCGCTGTCACAGTCACCCTCTTTCGTCTACACACACTTGATACATGCCCTTCCATTCCACATTCGTCACACTTCGCTCTCGGTTCTGAACACATTCTCGCATAATGCCCATTCTTACCACAGTTGCCACATATTACATTCACTCGGGTACCCTACAACCATTAGCAATATGACCCACCTGTCCGCACCTGTAGCATTTAACCCCTATCTTTCGTACACTCCTTACCAAATGTCCCTGTTGCCCACACCAAACACGCTCCTAAAGCCCACCTACACTCATTCTTTGTATGTCCTTCCTTTCCACATCTAAAACACTTCGCTCGACTTCCACTCATCGACCTTCCCTTTGTACACTACTATCCCTAACCCGTCCAACCCGTTGTTCCCTTACAAACCCATCATTCATCCTCCCTGGCACCTCCACATTACTTGCTCTTACACTCCTATCTATTACACTATCGGCCATTCTCATTGGGCCCCTCAACACTGCATCCCTAAAGCTTCCGAACTCTGGTACCCTCTCATCTACCCCAGCCCTTACACTTACACTTCTGCTCTCTTTTATAACCCTGTCAAGCTCATAATCTTCTACAATTTCCAAAATTTCTCCCCAAGTCAACCTTTCATTCGTCCATCTTTTCTTCTCCTTCCGCTTCAAGTTCACAAATTCTCTAACTCCATCTGGCACTGTCCCTAACAACTTCCGTACTAACTCCTTACATTCATCTATCCCATCATCCCCAAACTTCTTCCTTGCCAACGTCTCCAGCCTACAAGCATACAGTGACAAGGTTTCCCAGCTTTCATTCTTGCCTCATCAAATTCATTCTTCCTCTTATACTTAACACTCGCTTTCATACGCCTCGCTTGCTCAACTAGTCTAGCTTTCACCTTGTCATACTCAACAAAATTTCTCCCCAAGTCAACCTTTCATTCGTCCATCTTTTCTTCTCCTTCCGCTTCAAGTTCACAAATTCTCTAACTCCATCTGGCACTGTCCCTAACAACTTCCGTACTAACTCCTTACATTCATCTATCCCATCATCCCCAAACTTCTTCCTTGCCAACGTCTCCAGCCTACAAGCATACAGTGACAAGGTTTCCCCAGCTTTCATTCTTGCCTCATCAAATTCATTCTTCCTCTTATACTTAACACTCGCTTTCATACGCCTCGCTTGCTCAACTAGTCTAGCTTTCACCTTGTCATACTCAACATCCCCACACTCATAATAACCCTATACATATCAAGTAAAAACCCAGTCAAATACTCTCCTAATTCTCGTGCCCACACTCTCTTACTTTCCCCATACTTATCCTGACAAAAACCTTTCATACTCCCTAAAGAAATCATGCACATCCCTACTTCCATACTCATTATACTTTTCACACCGGGTACCTCCTCACATACATAGCCTTTCTCACTTCTTTCTCACTTTCACTCTCACTTTCTACTTTCGCTCTGTCCTTTCATACCCTCTTCCGAATACAAAGAGTCCACTTCTGCACTTACATTCATCTTACTCATTACACTCTTCTTCCCCTCTTTTTATCCACTTTTATCCACTCACCTCCATCCACCTCACTATCACTACTGCCTTCACCCTCTCCCTTCTTTCCTGCCTTTCCCACTTCCTTACCCTTCTTACCAGTTTCCTTTCCCTTTCCTTCTTCCCTTTTTCTTCCCCTGACTTATCCTTACTTTCCTCTGTTCCTTCCCTTGCTTTTCATTCCCCTTTTCCTTACCCTGCCTCTCATTCCCTCGTTTCTTACTTCCTATTCCCATATCACTTTCATCACTCACACTTCCATTCACTTCTTCCTCCTTTTCTTTCTCTCTTGCCCCTTCACACGTTCCAGAGAACCTGCCTCCAACAGCCCCCTTCTCCAAAAACACCCTTGAACATACCTTTCATCATTTCTTCCACACTTTTCATCATTCCTCCAACTTTTTATCCATCCTCTCTTCCATTCTTCCATTCTCTTCTGACTCTTTCATCTCCCCTTTCATTTCTTCTTTTGCACTTCTTAGCATTCCCCCATCTCCTCCAACTGACTCCTCAATCTCTCATTCTCACCCCTCAACCACGTATTCTCCTCTTGCAACCTCACTAGTTCCTCTTCCATCCTTCTCTTCAGTCACACTACCAGCCATCAACCTCAATTGCAGCTGAAATACCAGCTGCCCCACGTTGGGCGCCAAATATTATGTGGCGGAATTCACACCCACAAACAACACAACACGCAACACTCACCCTGATCTTCGGTTGCTGGAGATGGATAAGGTCCCCGGTCGCCAATCACAGCACACAACCACAAAACAAAAACTTAAACCGACCCTCCACCAACAACGAACAAACAAAAAAAAGAAGAGACACATGAACCATTAATGTTGGTACCAAAAAAAACAGACGAACTCCCCGTTCACTTTCAAGGTTGGACCTCAACTGCCCAAACTTCCCCAAAAAACGAAAAACTCCCGACAGACCGACAGACAGAGAGACAGCCGAAACCAACTTCAACAACCAACCACTCACAACGACAATTACTCTCTCTCTCTCTCTCTCTCTCTCTCTCTCTCTCTCTCTCTCTCTCTCTCTCTCTCTCTCTCTCTCTCTCTCTCTCTCTCACAAAAGCTAAATAAAAACAAATTTCTTCATCCCTCTATAGCATCTTACAGTCTGACGTCTTTGTATTTCCTGCTGCCCAGCTTTCAAGGTCTTTCCTTCCACCATATTCTCCGTCATTCATTTCTTCAGTTTTGTAACCGTGCTAAAATAAAATAGATTTATAATGTTTTAATCATTTGACATGGAGATTTATTAGTTCTTCTTTTAGTAATGTACTAATCACAAACTTGACCTTTGCAGGTGCTATTGGGGGACTTGTTCATCAGCCAATGCAAGCAATAATGAATGAGGGTGTGACAGCAAGTACTGTTGTTGGAGGAGTAGGCAAAGGCCTAGTTGGCATTGTTACTAAACCTATTGGAGGTGCTGCAGACCTCATTGTACACACAGGTCAAGGTTTATTGCAGGTAATGTAATTCTTTGGGTGGCTGTAAGAGCCTGAAAGTGATTTCTTATGAGATGATTATGCTAGCACAGATGATCACTGTATTGTAGAGCTGTACTGTTCATTTTATTATATATTTTTGTATTTTGATTCTTAAAACCATTTCTTCACTCTGGAATTTTCTAACTCTGTCAGTTCAGAGGAATTCAAATATTAGTTGACTGTTAATCGTGCTAATTGATACAGTTAAATCCTGGCATTACTTGACTGCCCTCATTTTTGGGATACATTATTTAATTTCATGTATTTAGAAAATAATTATTTTAGCATATCCCTTGCCTTAGAGAGTCTTATGTGAATTATGGAAATGTTGTTGATGTACATTTATGAAATGAATTATGAAAATGTTGTTAATGCCAATTTACAGGGTGCAGGTTGGCACCAGGAACAAGTAGCTAAGTTTCCCCCCATGGTTGAACCTCACAATATGGAAGTGAATGCACCCTTAAAATTAGTATGGAAACTAGTAGCAGCTCTGCCCCAGGAGTGTAGGGCAGTGCTTGCTGCGGTTGATGCCACACATTTGACAGCTGCAGGCACCTACACACCAGTCACCATCCTTCTTACTCCTCAAGTAAGTGATGAGTCATTACTGACTTGGTAACTGTTTTGTGCTCCTGATTTTACTCATGAAAGTTAGAAACCTGTGGAAGAAGATGTACAGAGAACAACTGAAGTGTGTGGTGTAGCATCAGGGAAAAGATACATAATTGCTAGAGTTTGATTCCTAGGGAATCAGATCCTCATCAGGAACAGCCAAACAAGCACTATAGTCAATATTTTTATTCCATGTGGACGTTTCAGCTTCAACACATTAAGCCATTTTCAACCTAAATAGAGGTAAAACACAAAACATAAAATTATATACTATACTAGTAAAGTACAAATCATAGGGAGTTCACACTCGAGAATAAAATATTTGTTTTTTTGTAAACTACTTTACCATCAATAAACACATACTACTTGGAAAGAAAACCATAATGGCTTAAACTAATACAATTCAGTGAATTACAATAGTCATTAAAATTAAGACAAATAAAGTAAAATTCAAGGTGAGAGAAATAAAAATTGACATAAAATATTGGACTGGGAAACATTAAAAAAACCAAAAACACAAAAGCCAAAACAAATAAGAAAAGAAAAACTGCTCAGTAGATACATTAGCCTGATGATGGGAAAGCAAGAGCCCTTTCCAGTCATCAGGCTTATTTTTCTGCTCTTAAATTTTTCTTTGCTTATTTGTCTTGGTTTTTGTTTTGGGTTTTTGAGTGTTTCTTAGTCCTATGTTTTATTTCACGTCTGTGAATTTTTATTTCTCTCACCTTGAATTTTATTTTATTTGACTTCATTTTAATGACTACTGTATTTATTCACTGAATTGTATTAGTTTAAGCCATTATAGTTTTTCTTCAGATTAGTGTGTTTTTATTGATGGTAACGTAGTTTATAAAAAACAAGTATTTTATTCTCGAGAGTGACCTTCCTTTGATTTGACTACGAGCAAGCCAGTTGATTATTCTCAGCTTTTTAGTCTCCGACAATGTGGGTTCATCCAAACCTTTTCGAATCAAGGATATTACACTCCTTTAATTCGAAATACCCAGAAGTCTGACGTTTGAACATCTTGCTTGTTCAATAGATCAAAGGTATGGTCTCCTTCCTTTGCCCTTTCATGACCAGGAAGGGAGTACCCAGGTGAGCTGAGCTACCAGCCAGTTCAGAGATGTACTCAGAATCCTCCCTCCAAAAGTAAGTCTCCCATATGTAAAGACCGAGGGCTTGTATTCGTGTAGGAACAAGTGACAAATTTTTTGAAGTAATTTGTATTTTTCCTAACATACAAACCTAAGGTCTTTACATAAAGGGCCCACCTCTTACTACCTGTCATTCTCTTACCTGGGCAAAAAGGTAAACTGAGTAGAAATGAGTGCAGACCCACTTGGTGGGACGTACTTCCGCTCTTACCATTGGTAACTGTTACCATAACCTTCTTGTGAAAAGTTTAATGGCCAGATTTCCAGCTCACTGTAAGTTATTTCTCACATATAAAGACCTCAGGCTTGTATGTTAGGAAAAATACAAATTACTTTAAAAATTTGTCATTTTACAATATTTGTATATAATTTTATGTTTTAGTTATTTAGGTTGAAAATGGCTTAATATGTTGAAGCCGAAATATCCGAAATGTCCCTATGGAGTAAAAATGTTGACCATAGCACTTATTTGGCTGTTCCTGATGATGTAAAATACAACTGAAGAAAGCCTTCAAGATCTAAAAGAAGACAGGCAGGGAAAAGGATAAGGAAGAGAGGAAAGGGCTGAGGGCCAGGTGACATGGGCAAAGAGAAATTTGTTGGAGGAAGAAGTTGGAATCTTAAGAAGAGTGTGAAGAAAGAAAAGGTTTGGAATAGTAGAGTAGCTGAGGGAAGATAGAAAAGATGAGGAAGGAGCAGAATACATAAACATTGTTTGTTTTATGATGTCATTATAGTTTTTATCTGGCTTTTTGAAGATGCTCATAGCCTTTGCCTTAGTTATTGGAAGACTAAGTATTATGTGTTTTTTAATTTGCTCCTTTATCCAAAGTATCATTATTTCCATCATTGATTATCTGTTGACATTGTTTTGGACAATGTAAGCCCTGCAGGCTTGTTGGCCCTACTATGTTCTCACACTCAAGTCTTTTTTTCCTAACCAAAGCATTGATAGGTTTTTGTCTCATGCAGTGTTATTACTGCTGGTCGTCTGATCACACTTGCATCTGGAATCAATACTCTACTTTAGATTTGTCATAAATTTTTGCTTTCATTACTGGATCTTCATTGTTAGTCATCATTTATTCTGGATGATATTGTTTCCGGTGAGCAGCATTGTGTCAGAGTGAACTTATATGTAACACTTGTGGATGAACCTCAGATTCATCCGTAAAGAGTTTACTTTTGTACTTAAGATTTTAATTTATTTTTTCCATAGAAATCATGACAAGTTTACAACTGAACAGTTCTATTCCAACACCCAGAGGATAACAATGCGAGTTGTAATAGATGTATAAACTACCAGCTACCCAAAAAAGAAATTGTATGAAGCAGAGATAGTTGAGTTATTGGATTACTGGACTTAATTTTAATAATTCTTCCATTTGTAGAACTCCATTCACCTTGGATTATGAACAGTGTAATATACAATCTAGGAATAAAGCACAGTCTGCTAGTATTTTATGTTCAGTCAGTAGTGAAAAACAAGTATGTGAACCAAGTTTTTGAAATTTTTGAGAAAATCCAGTATTGTCAGTACTGTTATTAAGTTTTATACAAGTGTAGATTCATTGCAGTGTATACAGTTTTTTGTATTAATATAAAATAATATGGGTTAGAAGAGTAAATTAATCATTTAAGCTCTCTAATGATGAAAATTATGTAATATGAATTATGATAGCCATAGAAGATGCAGTGGTGTTTATGAGCAATGATATATCCACATTGCAGTATTACTCAGTTTTATGTGTCACTGGAGGGATTTTTGTAGGATGTATCATCATTGTCAACATCATCATTATCATGGTGAATGCTTTTACATTTGGTTCTCCCTACTTGACATTAGATGTGTCATGAATTTCCTCCTCTCTTTTCTGTCTGGTGCATTTTCTGCCCAAATTGCCACTGGATCCAGGTTTTTATCATTGCTCTTTTCAATTACTTTTTGGGACATCCCAGTGGTCTTTATAGCTCTCTGCTTCCAAATATGCTACTCGTATTTCCCAGACTGACTGTCCTTCCCCCTTTCTAATCACACACTCTCGATCTAGGTGTTCTTGGTTTCCAGTGTCACAGTACCAAATTTTTTTGTAAAATTACATATTGTGTTTACAGTACATTATTATTGTATCAGTAATAAATTTAATCAGGCTTCTTAGTTCAATTGTGTTTTGTTATAGCTCTTGATATACAATTCAGGTACTCTTTATATTGGGGGTTGAAGAAGATGCCCAGCAGCATGCTCTTCCACTTCATGAAGTCACATGGCGAGCCCATGCAAGTGATCCAACGCTGATATATATAGAAAAAGTTCAGCCAGAACCTAAGCCACAGAATCCTGATATGGAGGTAAAGTTGTTAATAGGGGATATATCTGGTACTCTGCTTTTTACCTGTTCCATGAGAATGCATGCTTATGTGAATTATGTTAAAATTGTAACAATAACGTATTTTCACTGACATAAAATTTCTTTTTGTATTAAGTTAGAAGAGCACTATTAAGTTAGAAGAGCACTATTTATGTACTCTTAGCACTTAGCACATATTGGCTATAGGCGTTAATGATTACAAATCATGCAAGTATATGTCTTGATTTATAACAGCCTGTGAGTGGATGTCCAGAACGAGTAGCGGACTATGTGAGAAGTACATGCAGTGAAGGTTTGGAGGTCGGTGGACTTGATTCCTCTGCTGCTTCTTCAGAAGAAGATGAGCATGTTCCTGGTCACTTTCCTCGCATCAAGCTATATGTTTCACCGAGGTTGAGACCTGCATTGCTGTCTTCCATCAACATTGCAGCAAGAGCTAGTCAGGGGAGAGGGTTCATTGTTTAGTTATAGGTAAAGGGTTTATTTATTTTATTTTCTCTTCTTGGCTTGTTATCTAGCTTGGAAGATAGTTTATTTTGAAAGTTTATTTTGAAAACTGAATGGAATTTTAAAAATTTTTAATTAAAAGAGAAATTACTTTGTATGCTTAACACCTTTGCTCTATTAAAATAAATACTAAATTTTAAAATATTCTTTGTGATAATCAAATATATTTTTGGCGCTAGTCTAATTTTCTGTAGTCTTCCCTCCTGCATAATCAATTATAAGTCAGTAGCTAGATGGCAAGCTTTCATATTATAACAACATTATTGCAAATGATTGTTATAAGATTTTTGAAATTTTATAATGCAATTATATTTTATTTATTAATAATGATTGGGGTTTGCTGTGCAGCCAGTAAGAATTGCATTCCCTAGTGCTAAATGAAGTGAGCTTTAAATTTAAAATAGCTCAGTACAGTACAATAACAACAAAAGTGGAAATCTAAATTTGAGTCTTTAGTTTCAGCATGATAGTTTATATGCTGAACTTTGAATTTTGTTTCAGGTTTTGAGTTAAATTACATTGTGAAACTTTGTAAGTAAGACTTTATTATTAGAATTGTAAAGAGCCATATAAGTTCATTAGTAAGTATATTTTTTTATATACTGTAAAAATGAAAGTGCAAGAAAAGTACAGCAAGAGTGAGGTGTTCTGTGAGTATTTTCTGGACTTCATAGCACTTATCTAAGTGGTTATCTTGTATTTGCATTCTTGTAGAAAAATGGGGCCCTTCATTGCAAACTATTTACCCATATTCACATATTCACTCTAAATTAGCCCCATAAAAGAAAGGGTAAAACGAGGTTTTTCTTGAAATACGGTTATCAGATATGATGTAAATGTTTTGTTTCATGTCTGATCTTTTGGACAAGTTAAAGGACCTTTTAAAATCTGGAGGCATGGTGTTAGATTTTATAATACTGTATAATGAAATTTTAAAGTATGATAAATGACAACGTATTTGAGTTTTGAATGACAGTACCATAGTAGTTTGGATGTTTATATTGCGAAAAAGTTATTTTTCTAGAGAAACTGCACTTTTGGACAGTAAGAGTACTTCAGGCTTGGTATTTGCTATATACATAGTGTACTGGATTCCATTTGGCTTGTGGAACAAAATATTTGTTTTAGATTTTCACAAATTAGGAGGTATAACTTGAGACCATTAGTAAAGAAATATGCTTATCAGTTCTACTCCATTTGTGAATGGGAACTTTAAAAATCAGTGCACTTGATAGTGGTTTACAGGTATGTTCTAACTGAGGTATCCCCTGAAACCCTCCATACATGTAGGTTACTTGGTAATTATATCTTCTAGGCAGTTTTTATTACTAAAAAACCATATCAAGATTCTTTTGTATTATAAATTACATTTTCATTCTAAAACAGAAACAGGAGAATTGAGCTCTGGAATCATCTTTTAAAATATGTTATTTTCATGACTATAGTGTGTTTATTTTTCAAAATTTTTTGGTGTATGTAAAGAATACATTTTAATATTTACATTTTTCATAGCTGGAAAACTTCACTAATTAATTTTTTAGATAAATTCGGATGACAGAAAGTGATTAAGTGAGCAGTGGAAAGTTAGAAAGACTGTAGTAAAAGACAAAATAGTTGTTGGCCCCTAAAAACTATCTGACCATTTTAGAGTTGATAGAGTTTGTATGTTAGCAGGCTTCTCTGGATTAATGTCTTTTTGAGCTTTTCCTGTTACACGTAAGTTACTTTTTATCTGAACCATTTCTGGTCTTCTCCAAACTGATAGTTGATATACTTCACTGATGAGAGAGCATGTCACTCTTGTTAACTTAATGAGGTTTACATTTTTCCAGTTTTTGCATAGAGGTGTGCATCCACATATCTAACTGAATACACATCTGGAAAGACTGCTGTGTTTTTGTTTTCTCTGTGGTGTACGAATTGTTACAAGACAGATAGAATGACAGTCATTTAAAATGATTGCTTTCTGGCATAATTTACATATTCCAATCTACAGATAATCATAGTATGATGTGATGTATTCATTTTAAATTGACAAGAAGTTATATATGATTGTAAATGATGAGTTACTGTACTCTGTGGTACTTTTTGAATTCTTTAAAATGCAGAATTTGGTTCTTTGTGGGTTATTGATATCATTAGAGTTTTTGTGGCTTGGTTAGAGAACTTTATTAGAAAATGTATCCAGCATTTTTTAATGTCAAGGCTAGAAGTGGGTTATCAAGAGTACGTATTTCATAGAATATTTAACCTTTCAAGTTACTCATTATTTTGTAACTTACATTGTAATAACATAATTCATTGCAGAATTTTATTATAACTTTAGAACAGGTAAAACAGTGTAACTTAATAAATATGAGACTAAGAGTCATTTCAAAATTTTCGCACAACAGTTAAAACACAAATCTCTGCAGTATAGATTTATGGAGAAACATGTTTTTGATACAGTTGCACTTTTTTGAAAAAGGCACAAAAGCTTATATGAAAGGTTAGTATATATTTTTGCAAATGAAACTTTATGGTGTTGTCAGACTATTTATGGCCAGAATTTAATTACCAGCTCAGAAATTTAGATTCATTGTATACATTTTATGACATTATTATTATTCCATAATGTTTCATATTACAGCCAGAAAATACGATTTCTAGGAGTACCGATCATCAGTGACTCTTAACCGTGCTGTTTTTAGAGCTTATCTACTGACTTGTATTTAGATGTAAACAGTATCTGTTAAGTTTCCAAATAGGTAATCGTTGCTTTTCAGTATTACTGTGCATAAAAAATTTTATCTCAAAATACAGTACTGTATATGCATTTTCTGTAGTACTATGCAATATATTTGAGTGTCTGGAAAGAAAGTTCAAACCAGAAGAACACTAGACTAGTTCAAGAATGCAAACAGAATACACTATTTTGCATAGGTTACTTGATATGCAAAAACATAGTTAAGTCTCTCTTCCTTATTTCTCATTGAGAATCGTAACAAGTGATATATTGTCAGGATTTTGCAGATGCAGTATTTAGTTCTGTATTTGACATCCTTGGGTAGTATATTGTTTGTGAGGGCAGCAAAAAACTGGTATGCTTTATTAATATTTGATTATAATGTTAATTTCAGTGTGTATACTGTATTATGGTATTTTTTCAAAACGAAAAAGTTTGTTGGGATTATACAATTCATTGCTTCCCTTGGAATTTAAATGATAAATGTGTATGACTAATAGATTAAGAAAGAAGTGATGTGCCTAAAACACAACAGTTAATTAGATTTAAAAATTGTATGAAAGACTTAATGAGAACTTGTGAACATTTTCTTCTTGCTCTAAAGATTTTTAAGAATTTTCTTAAATACAGAATTATACAGCATGTGTAATTCAGTATACAGAACAGCAGGGTCATCCGAGTAACAAACCTAATGGTGTGCTAAATACCATAAGGTTACAAAGGCCAAACTCTGAATCCCATGTCCAAACTAGCAAAATGACTCCCTCCGTAGCGTATCTGTTACTATTCCTACTTTATTATTTCATTTTAAGTGTTCTAGTAAATGGCTGAACAGTCTAGTAGGATATCACCAGTGTGGTAACTTGATGCTGACTGGCATTGTGGCAAGCTGTGCCTGTGTCACATGTAAATGATTTTATGTTCATTTCCCAGTGTATCTCCAATTGGGACAGTACTGCATGACTGAGTGCAATGTTAAAAAAATGTCAGTATTGTTGGTGGATGTCGTCATGAATATCTAATCATGAAAAAATAATTAATTAATCGTATGGAGCGAATATGGCTCAACCAAAAAATCCCAAATTAAACAATTATTTATCCAGGCCTGGCTTACCTTCTCCATATTACATATCTTGGATATGACTAGTTTGGAAGCAGGAATCAGAACTTGATCTCTGTCTGACTGGTACTTATCTCTTCAGTAATACATGATAAAAGTAAAAAAAAAAAAAGTTTATTTTATTACTACAAGAAACTTTTTACTGGAAGAATCCAAGAAGAAAAAATATGATTTGAATCTTTAACTCACTCATATTGCTAGAATGAAATTATACTTAATCATGACAAATAGTTTATGTCAAGAGTGCACTTATTCCTTAGTTAAGATATCCTTTACAAAAGTTATTGATTGAATAGAAATCCAGGCTTCATTGGGTTCATTTTCATGTAAAAATCCAAAACACTGTTTCAAATACTGTCATCTGGGTTATGATTTGCTCTGTGAAGCTTCATATGTAATGTCCCTTGTTTCTGACCAGAGCAAAGTACTGTATATACTGTATACTTGACAGTTATGTAGATACTGTACTGTGTTATGGATTAATGTGGAGGATATATGACATGGGATGTTAAATATATTTTTGTTGTCTGGTGCTGGGGATCCTACTGATTTCTTCAAATTTCTGCAGACTCTTGAAGGTTGATAGAATTTTCTCATATGATTGTAATAATTACTTACAGTTTTGTGCTAATATGTTATTTTATTCTCTTTAAATCTTTGTACCTTCTTATTTATCTAATCAGTGTTTGTCAGTACCTTTTAATTCTCTTGACATAATTTCATTCAACTTTATATTCTTTTATGAATAGGAAGCCTGTTTTACGTATTTTTGTAGTTGGCAAATTTAAAGTAATTGGTGATTTATATTGCTGTTATTTGTGGAAAACAAATCAGTGCTAGTTGAGCAGGCCCCTAGGAGGAAAGCTCTCATTTTTTGGCATATTTGCCTCACTTCTGCCATTCTTGTAATGTAAATGCACGTCATTTAGTTCTGGTGTTGGTATTGCATAAGTTATCGTTGTTCATCTTCCCATCCTCTTTTAATCAGTGGTAATAATTCTTATATTTATTTTTATAATCTTCATACTTCTTATTGAGTTCACTGGATGAATCCTCATTCTCAAATTTTAGATACCTTTATTTTCTCATTCTTGTTCCAGCCCCAGTTTATGTCTCTTGGAAAAAGACAAAAAACACCAGCTGCAGATGTCATCATATCAGCAGGACCCTCTCTGTTGTAATAGAGAGGGTTGAGATGATTTGCTGGTAGTGTTTAGGCTGCAGGATTGACTGTGCAAGTCACTGTTATTGGGAGGCTGGTGGTTTCTAATAATCTATGTATAGGTGGTGGTTTCTAATTATCTATGTATAGGTAAGACTTAGGAATGATAGTGTTATTTAATCTGTATGGTACCATAGTCCTGGAGTTCCTGTATGGCACCTGAAGTAATAACTTCATTGCCCTGGAGTTCCTGTATGGCACCTGAAGTAATAACTTCCTTGTCCTGGAGTTTCTGTATGACACCTGAAGGATTTCATTGTCCAGGAGTTTATGTATGTCACATGAAGGGGAAACTTGTTGTCCTGGAGTTTGTGTATGCATGTGAACAATAACCATTTTCCTTGCTGCTTTTGTCTTTTTTTCTTAATTTGGTGGTCATCAGCTTCATGAGGAGAAATATTCATTGATTAAATCAGTCAGTTTAAGATAAGAATAATGTGCTTAGCGATGTCATTGTCTGTGACCTATAGTACTTACGGAATATTTTTTGCTTTTTCTTATGGAACTTTGATGTTACTAAGGCCACTAGTTGTATCTTTTTGATATGCTTTAAAGGTTTTTCTAACTGTACAACTGTGCTAATGATGTGTTTTGAACCAGGTCATTTCCCATGGTGATCTCACATATGGAAGTGCTCGCTTGTAATTCTTATGGACACAGATTAAATAAGGTAGTTGGTCAAATAAGGAAAGCTTTCCCCTGTGGGACTTTTGTTTAACAGTGACACTACCCCAGTTCATACCAGTTAGCAGTTACTATATTGGGATAACCTATCAACATGCCTGTAACTGTAGTTTATGGGTGGACTAGATAAATCATTTAATGGTAGGGTTGTACATGTTTACGGTTGTTAATTTAAGAAATGCTAAAGCTCTCTAGGAAATGTGGGATACTGTTTTAATTCATATTTGTTTCTTATGTTGAACATTGTACTCATTCCTAGGAATGCAGTGTGCTGGTAAAGGAAATCCTCTTAAAAACATTAGCTTTTTAAAAGAAAATAGTTAGTAGGGAGGAGTAACAGAAGAATGCTGGCTCTCAGATTATATAAGATCCTTATCTGAAACACACTACATACAACTTTTCAGCTTTGATTACGGGAATTTTAGATTTTACACTGAACTGATATAAATGTAGGTACTTCCTAGTAACCAGGAATTATGTCCTTGAAATCTTTATAGTTTGTAAGTGTAAATGATTTTCTGGTGAAGTGATATTTCAGTAGCAACAATTGTTGCTAGCCTACAGTCAACTACCTTCTGTGCAATCATAAAAAATATTTTTTATTATATATTCATTATATTATTCATACAGAAAGTGTGCTTACTAAATATAACAGGGTAATACAAACAATGGCATGTTCTACAAGGCATTTCTGTTGTAAATGCTATCAAATACTTTACTTTTTTAAACAAGATAAGGATCTCGGTTTCAAAGGTGTGTAATCTTATTGTATAATGCAACCAATGGTGATCTACATGCTAAATATTGTTGCCTTTTTTTTTGTGAGCCACGTGCGCCTCCTCTGTGAAAAAGCTATTTCTCTTGTATCTAATTTACAGTCTAGCTAAATTTAACTTCTCTTTCTTAGTGCTCCATTTGAGTACTTACTCTTTTCTTCTATAAAGTAGGAGGGCAAGTAAAAATATTATAAAAAATGAAATATCAGGTATTTATTTGAGGAAAAAAATTATTATTTTTCTGCATATCCATCATCTAACTCTATACAGTTCTTAAGGTGGTGTTTCCATCTTTGCAACCCTTCTTTTGTTGAATTTTAGGACCTTTCCATTAAACCAAGTTAAACTTACGTTTTTAGCTTCATCCAAAGATTCAAACTGTACTCCTCTTGAGTTTTTTTTGTTTTGAAAACAGGAAAAAATCTGAAGGAGCAAGATCAGGATTATAAGAAGGGTATGGAAGAGTTTCCCAGCAAAATTCTTGCAGGGCTTGCCTTGCAGCCCTTGATGAAAGTGCTGGAGCATTAATGTGTGATGGAACAGAATTCTGTAGCGGAGCTTTTTTTTCTGTTTTTTTGTGAATGACATCTTCAGTTTTTTTTTAACCCCTTTGTAGTAGTTCCCAGTGATTGTTTTCTGTCCTTAGAGAAAGCAATCAAAATTACTCCCACAGAGGAAATCAATGATGTTAGATGAGATCAACATCACCTAATACTTTTTTCTTACATCTTTTCAGAGGGCCAACAAACAATGGACTTCTTTTTTACTTTCCTCTTTTATTTTCCTCTTTTATGAGGTAGGACTGGTATTATACCCGTCTTTTATTTTTTGAATAGGTGGAATTTATGTTAGACCCTACATTTGTCCTCTTCAGAAAGTGGAACTAATAATAGACCCTTTGTTTTATTTCATACTCTTCCCCTTTCACTTTTTTCTTCTAGGTTTGGACTTTGTAAGGCATTTAATTCAGTATTTTGTGGCCTCCAGTTAATGCTTTTTGCTGATTTAAGAGCAATATTCAAGTGAACCTATTAATCTCACAGATAGAAGCTTTTAACAACATCATTCATGCAGTACAGTATATGAGCACTGTTGTAATTTACATGTTTTTCCATTTTTATAAAATGTTTGAAATATGAAAATAAGTACAGTATACTTTAGTTTTCTGTGGCTTTATTTAACTGATTTTCTTAAAAGTTGATGGATATTTGCCTGTAGATTTTCATGGACCACTTGTATTTGTATTATGTACTTTGTTTTTTAGTTACAGAGTTATAAAAGAAAATAGGTCCTGTAATTTTATTTAAATCTAATTTTAAAAAATTATGGGATTCCATGTGGAAATGTTTTTTATAGAGATTTTGTAGTTTGTTTCAACTTGAACTGTTCATGGAACTGGCATCACTGATAGGTATGAACATCTGTGTTAGTTACCAAAATCGTGTTTCAGGTAATATTGTACTGGTCTTGTGTCAGTTTTTAGTATTTTAGAATACTTTGTCTTTTCCTGTCATTTCTTTGCATTATTTTCATTCTTATACTCATCAGTGTACAGTTAACCCCCATCATATCTTGGTATGCATTTGACCTGTCCCTCTCATATGGTGTGACTTGTTCTTCATGTAAGTGTAGGGTAGGTGTAATTGTTAGCATTATTTATACTTGTGAAACATGTATTGTAACTCTGTAGCTTTTTAGCAATGCTGTGTATGTCATGCAATAATAACCCAAACATGGGTTGTAAATATTTTCCTATTGCAAAGTAGTGAAGCAAAAGACTGGTGTACAAGATATCCTAAGTTGTAAATGTATGTGTTGTAAATGTGTGTAGTTCATGTGTGTTTCAAATTTAGTCAGTGTTTGATTGTTTTCCTGTTACCATAAAGTGCTTGGTGCAGATATTCTTTATTTTACAGTATTCTAAAATGTTTTGGAAGCTTGAACTTATTTAAAAAAACACCTTATGAACAAGCTCAGGGCAGTTGTTTTGATTTTTGTCTTGGATAAACAAGATTAATTTAGCTTACTAAAGTAAATAAGGTTTCCGAAGTTGTACATTTGTTGAGGACAAGTGTAAAAGAAGGTGTATTTTTCTTAGTAATGTAAGGTTAATTAGAGAACTCTAAAATACTGTTCAAGAAATTAAGTTTCATACCTGTACCAAATTATTACTGCTCATTTTTCTGATACATTCAAGTACTGATACCTCTATTTTTTGGGATTGACAAAAATTAGCTATAAATTACTTTTTTAATTTAGGTAGCAGTTTTTAAACCATGGAAAGATGGGACATGGTAACTTCTTAGTAATTTAGAGTTCCCTTGCTATGCATACATTATGGTTTTTTAGGGGTAGATACACTGAAAGTATGAAAACATGCTGTATTGCCTTGCCATATTTTTCTGCTGCAGAAGTGGTACTTTTATTGAGTTTTGAGGATGTGGTCATGATGTATGCATTGATGTACAGTAGAATGTCTGATTGAATGATGATTTTTTGGTGATAGTTACTTATTCTAAGAAGTATTATGGCACTACAGTATTCATCACTGTTTGATATTTCACATGAAGTTGTGTCACATGGTGTTGTTCTGCTTTTTCATTTTTCAGTGGTACTTTTACTCTTGAAATTATGCAAGAAACTTGATTCATGAAATTTTTTATAGTCGTCTTGTGTTTCATGTTGTGTAGAATGTCTTTGTTGTCAGGTTCTGTAAGCAGCTTAGAGAACTACCTGCTTAGTTTTGTTATTTTATCCATTATTACTAGTCATGAGTTGCATAAGGTAACTTTTTTAGAATTCCAGCGGATTTCTGTAGCCTTTGTAGGATTGTATTTTGAGCAGCATATGTCATAAGATCTGCATATGCAATTATATTATTGTAATTGTATTATTTTCTTGATTTGAACTTGAATCAGAACAATCTTTTTGATATACTGGAGAGTAAGATATTACTGTACTTTCTGTAAGTAAGTTCAGCAGACAGAAAAGCTATTATTTGAATTTTTCTGGGTTAAAATTATTCTTGAAACTCAGCTTCCAGTGTCAGAAAAATTTAACATACGTTGCCATGATATGTTACAATGTCATACAGTAATTATTATATTCAAGATAAATTTAAATACTGTACTTAGTGTTAGATCTGTTTGGGTATTTTCATTTCAGGTGCATTGTACAACTTCCTAGCAACCACTCATTCCAGTGTGGTTGGATATTAATTTGTCTAAAGTTTTTCACTTAGTACAGTTATGATCATTACATTACATGTACTGTATAATGATGAATAGTTATTACAGTAGACTCATTGCCAGTTTATTTGAGAAAGAAATTCTTTTTGCATAATTTCTTCAACATTTGCCTAATTGTTTGTGAATATCTCTCTAGCAATCTGTGTGTCAATAGAAGCTAATTTTTTCTTTAGCAACACATCTTTTTATTTCATTTGTTTAATATGTTTATTGAAAAGTTAGAATAAGTGAAAGGAAGATGATGCTTAAAACGATCCTAGTAAAGAAGAGGATGCATATGATCTCATATACTTCACATTAGGAAGAGCAAAAGAGAAAAATTAGTTTTTGGAGATTATCAGGTGCAATAAAAAGTATCACAGTCAGAAAGTACATTAATGTTGTACTGGAACAGATTATTCAGAAGAGTGAAGGAAAAAGTTGTTGTAGCAAAATGGTTAAAGAAAGATAGGAAAGTTGCAAGAGCAACTGAGTTATTCAAAAATTAGAATGGAGGGTTAAAGATGGAAATAAAGAAATCATGTGCTCTGAAAACATCTGAATAAAGAGAGCAAATATGATCCAGAGGATGTTAATGTGACAGGGACAAACCAATAGATCATCTGACTTCTGGATAGGTTTTAGGGGCCCTTATAAAGATGAAAGGAAGTAAGGCTCTGGAACTGTCAGGAGTAACATGCAGTTCGTTAACAGCAATTGGAGAACCAGCCATTAGTATGTTGATCGGAATATATGAAAATCTGATAGAATATAAAAGACCAAAAGGATGGAAGTAAGATATTACTGTGGAAAGGCAAGATGAAACTATAGTTTGAAAGTGTGTAAGAATAAGGTTGTTGGGGCACGTGACGAAAGTATGGGATAAAGTGATAGAAGAATAGTGATAGCTAAAGTTGACAGTTGTTGTTTTGGCTTCATGCCAAGGAAATTGACCACACAGGCTATCTGTATATTGAGACCAGTGCTGGAGAAGTATTATCAGGGACGAATGTGCTCAGTGAAGACAACCAGTCAGAAGGCATTACAAAGGCAGAAGGCGCTTATCAGCTTATGAGACTCTTTGAACTAGCTTTGGTATTACAGTATGTTACATCACAAGATTTAGAGTAAAGGTAGTGGCAAGTATATCAGCAAAATCTGTGATAAATATTGTCCATCAAGAATCAACAATGATTCATGTGTTGTTTGATATAGTAATTAATGAAGTTACAGAAAATTCACAAAAGAGGTTTGTCTTAGTAATGAAGAACAATAAGTACTACAGAAAGCCAGGGCCTGAGAATTGCTTTATGTGTATGGCTTGGTGTATGCATCATCATTAAAAGGATAGATCTTGTAAAATGGAGTTTCTGAAATGTTCCTGACTGCTGAATGCAGAGAATTCATACATGAGCAAATCTAGATTGTATCACAGGTAAAGAATTAGCTAAGAGGTATGGTTTCCAGATTATTGAAAATAATATGAGATTTCAGAAATGTTCGTGATTTAAACAGATGGGAAGGGGAGAAGAGCAACCAGTTGGTTAAGTGGTAAACCTGAAATTGGCTTGGTTTTGACCAACTGGAAAGACCAGAAGACTGCAGACAAAGGTCATAAATTAAGAAATGGAACAGTTTGGGAATAAGGCAAAAAGTGTGTAAGATGAAAGGCATTGGAGGGAACTCATGAGCTACCCAACTTTCTTATCCAAAAATTGGACACAAAATCCTCCATGGAAGAGCTAGGTTTTAGCTGAGATTTTTTATGTTGGGGCATTTTGATCAGTTTAGGTATAGTATAACATTCCTTTCAGGATACAGTACTATTAAGTTTCCTTATTACAGTATAATAATTTATCTGTTATGTCATGTTTATTTAGTTTCAGTGTAATATCTTACAACTCAAGTTGTGGGAGTTTTGTTTGAATATAAATTGCATAATATTCAGTTGATTTGTGCTTACAGTAAATAATGTGCTTACAGTAAATAATTTTAATTGTGTCTTGGTAGGTATTACTTTGGCTACTTAGTGCATTTTCAGCTTTGTTCTTCCTGCCATTTTGTGATTGCCATGCCCTAGATAGCATTAAGTGCACAAGCTCATTGAATACAAAAGGTTTTGTTGGTGCAGAGTGATTGTAGGTGTAGAAAACCCTTATGACAGGAAAACAGTTATCTACTTTGTTAGTTGTATATAATGCAGTCTGTTTTGTGAACTGATGGTAGATATATTCAGCTGATATCATTGAAGGTAATACTGTTTAGTGATATGGAGACTTGGTGCTGAAATGTTTATGCATCTATACATTTAATTCCCTTCATTTATGGATTGTGCAATCATCAATTTTATTATTTCCTTAGCTAACAAAATTATGCAAAATAATGATACTTGATTACAGTTTTGGATATTCGTCATGAAAATACAGTTTTGAAAATGCATAAAGGGATGTATTTTCTTTCTATAACTAAAATACTTCAGCAGTCAGGAGCAAGGTAGAACCTTCAGTAATATAGGTTCTGGACATTATTATCAGCTGAAAAAAAGACTATATTATAGAAGCTATGATTTGGGATTATTTTTGCATTCAGCATTATCTTTTTGTTTAATAGACCTTTGAAGCATTTTTTCTACTTTTTTCCAGCAGTGATGTTCTACACTATTTTAAATATACGGTAATGGAAGTCTGGGAGCTTGTACCTACTACACTTTTATACCTGTTTAGTATTTGTAGTTTATGGTAGTGTATATCAAGTGTTGGAAACAAATCTTTAAAGAAAATCTGTCAAGTTTCATCATTTTCGGTTTATTAAGTCCTTAGATTTTTAAGTTTTAATTTATTAAGATTAATGTATTTAATGTATTGAGAACAATTCCTATAGACCAGAGATAAGAGAGTTAGGATGTTGACACAGTGGTCTGCTGACACTATTTATTAATAAGATGATTACTGGATGACAGTATTGTATTTAATTGTAATTAGTTTCTCATGTTGTCATTCCTATTTTAAACCCAGGAATTTCCAAGTCTCTTAAGATTGAGAATACACTTTAGGAAAACTGAGTTTGTCAGTTTTCAAAGACATTTGTTGTACCTTTTGCTTGTTGAACTAGTTGGTTTTATAAGTAATTTAGAGTTTTGTGATATTGTTGTCTTCTCATTTTTATGTTGGTTTTCTTCTCTTTGCTTTTCCATCTCGAAGTTGTCTTTCACCCATTTTCCATTTTAGCGATGAGCCATCAAGTTGTGAAAGTCAGATGTAATATTTCTTTTTAAAAACACAGTATGTGTACTTAAAATGTAGTTGATTTATGGGAGATATCATTCATTTTTTCACATTTGATTATTTATGGTTGGGGAAATTGTTGGTGTATCAATCTGAGTATTTCCTGCATTATATTAATTAGCTTACTATTTTTTTTTAATACAAAGAACAGGTTAATGTTAAATTTATTAGAAATTTGAACCTTTTGCAAAAGAATCGAATTCTAACATACAAATGTCCAGTATTGGATGATATACAATTTTCAGTAGCAATGCCAAAGTTCAAGCTGAAGACTATTATTTAAGAATAGTGAAATGCTGTAATATTGTGATATAGCTGTAAGTGAAGAGGTAGATTTACTGCATTGGAAAGCAGAAAAAATTAAGTATTTTTGTACAAATTTTATGCAATTTTATGCAAGAGCAGTGAATACTATATCTAACATTTTGATCTATTTCATACAACAGTGTTGCTGTGTTTGTGTAATATACCACATTCATTTTGAATCAGTGGTTATTGTTTTCTGGCAATTTATTTTTTATACTGTATTTGGTTTACCCACTTATAAATTGACCTATCGTGAGTGTTTTTAATTATCACAAACATTACTTCAGGACTGTGTTGTTAGCTTGATTTTTTTTCGTATAATCACATAGAAACTTTCTTTGTAATTCAGGAATGTAACTGTATGTCTGAATTAACTTTTCCTTTCCATATTGCTTGTCATAAAAGAATCACAAGCAATATCCAAGATTCAAAGCACAAATAGAAAGCAACTCATGGTTAGATTTTGCAGATAAAATGCACTATTACACAAAAGGGAATATGAAAGACATGTTTGACTGGTTGAATTGCTTTTCTAAATGCTTTTGATATTTATTTACCTGAATTTGAAAAATAAAAAAATAATTTATCCAACTGTGTTTTCTTATTCTTCATTTTACTGTATAATTAAATTTACCACTTTTTTTATTTTAAAGCCTGGTATTGAAGTGCAATGGTGGAGTTGCAGAGAGAAATACATGTGGTGATTGAATCATGTGTAATAGTTCAAGGAAACTTATTTTATGCAGATTCACAAGAGTTTCGATCTTTCAGTATTGAAAGTAAGTGATTCTTAAGCCCTTAGTCACAAGGTAGATTTAGAACAAGCGTAGGAATACAGTACATGTAGCATTGAATGTAGCTTTCTTCACCTTATAAAGATTTTGATTGGTGTTATGGGAAAAGAAATTGCCTTGTGGTACGATATAAAAGTAATACCATACTTAATTGTTGGATGTAGATTAGATTATAGGCCCAGGATGGGCCAGGCATTATGCTGTGATATGAATATGATATACAGGTGATGTGACTGTATTTGTGCATATAGATAGATTTAATACAGAGAAGACAGGTATATTGAAGGATTGTAAGGGAAAGTGTAAAATGTATGAGAGAAAGGAGTAAGATTATAAGAATTATGTGATTCTAATAATACCAGTGAGTTTACATGGACTGAAGATTGAAGGCAGTCAGCGAATTACTAAATGCATATGGATCCTGACTTTGGAGCAGGTGGTAGGTTACACTGCTGCTTTCTGAGATCTTTGCCATCCCCATCACTTGCCTCTATCAACCCTTTTCAGTTTTTTGCATTAAGAGCAAATAAGGAAAGAAATTACAGTATTACATAAATATATGTTTGTGAATGTGAAATATGTAAATGAAATACTGTATAAAAAGGATTTTGACAGGAAAAATCTATTTCTGGGGAGGGGCCCGTGTCACCCGGTGAAATAATCCATTCAGCACTTATTTCTAGGTAATTCTGTTGCTAGATACCAGAGAAAAGCTAAATGTAAAGCTGGGGTTACTACCCCCAGAGCGAGCTCCAAGAAATGGAGTCGTATATGGTAAAGGGTGAGATTGTCACAATCACGGGACCCTGCCCTATAAAGATTCCCAATGTCAAAAGTCCCGACGAGAGAGGTGCCGATACAAGACCATGCACTACTTGCGGACTGTACACAAGGCAATACTAGTTGCATTCCATGTTAGCACTCACCCCACTAGAATGATGTTTACCATGGGAGGGAGAGAATGAAAAACAGGGGTGGGTCACCGGGTGACACGGGCCCCTCCCCAGAAATAGATTTTTCCTTTGTCAAAATCCTTTTTCTGGATCGGGGTCCCGTGTCAGCCGGTGAAATAATAACAGAGAAATAAATATCATTCTTATGCTATTAAAGATTTTAAATAGAGACGTTGAAAACTAGGGGAGAATTCCACCCTGAACATTAGTAAGGTCCCCGAAATTCATGTAATGAAAATAATGTAAGTGGCCACTGCTCTAAGATCATGAGCAGCAAAATTATGAAACAATTATAAGAACATGAAAAAAACAGCAGAGCTAAGGAAGAATAGAGCAATATGATAATATTAATAAATGACTGAAAATTAACCTGTAACATATCTAATACACAAGGACACAATAAGCGTAAAAGTTGACAAATTGCTAAGAATCGGTGAGAACCAAGATTTGCAAGATTGAAGGTTGGTTAAGAGGAACAGGATAAATGAGTGCACTGGTAGAAAATAGCTTATGTATTTTGCACTGTGAGCGTTCTGCTGGTAGGTGTTATGGTCAAATAATGGGATGAATTGAAGCACAATGAAAATTCTTTGAGGTAAGATTAAAATGGTTCATGCTTAAAAGCCATACATGATGCTGTAATGATATGCAAATTAGAATACAGGTACTGTGTTGTGAATATATCCTTACAGAATAAAGATTGGTTGGGTTGTAAATTTTGCTGTAGAAGTGAATTACCTGTCATCTACATAATTTAGATAAGACTCATTGATGGATTAATCTGGTGAGACAAATATTGAAATCTCCCATAGCGAAGCTCCCGTAGGGGGTTATGTAGTGCCCCATCAGTGCACTTCACATGGTGCACTGTAAGCACTTAAATTTCTTCGCAGCATCCCTTCGGCCCATGGCTGCAACCCTTTTCATTGCTTTTACCGTCCCTCCGTTTGTATTCTCTTCCCTCCTACTTTCCACCCCTCCTAACTAATTGTTTCATAGTGTAACTGTGAGGTTTTCCTCAAGTCTCACCTTTAAAACCTTTTCACTCAATTTCCCTTTAAGTTCTGAATGACCTCAGAAGTCCCAGGAGTTGGCCTTTGGCCTAAATTTTATATTCCATTCCATTCCAGCAGTGAAGCATTCAGAATGCAAGATTGAAAAACCAGTGTTGAATAAGTCCTTTTTAACAGGGGTAAATGAAGCCTTTAATTACAAATTAGTCTTCAGCTCTACTTTAATTTCATTGGAATATATAGGTTTTATTTGTTCATGAAACTTACCTGTCGGATATATATATAGCTGTATTCTCCGAAGTCCGACAGAATTTCAAAAAACTCACGGCACACGCAGTGGGGCCAGGTGGTTAGTACCCATTCCCGCCGCTGGGAGGCGGGTATCAGGAACCATTCCTGTTTTCTATTCAGATTTTCTCTGTCGCCGGTACTGTCAACATCTGTTTTCAGTACCTCTGTCTTTGGATTTCGTAAACTCGTTATTTTTCACTTAAGTATTCGATTTGACTTTTGGTTTTTTATCACAGCTGCATCGTGATTGGATTGTGAATTGGCACACGCTTTTGTGGACTGTTTTTTAGATTTGATTTTGATTGCTCTTTGATTGATGTCTGGATCTAGTTCTGCTAGCTTCAGAGTATGTTGTCTTGAATGAGTGTAAGGTGAGGTTACCGAAGACTTGGTAGATCCTCACACTGTATGCACGAGGTGAATATTAAATGATCGCTGCAAGGAGTGTGAGACTTGCCGAGTGCAAGCTGGAAGGTGTTTGTTGCCTATATCCGCAAGTTGGAGCATCATAGGATCTGGAGGTATTCCTCCAGGAGTGCTAGTAGAGTAAGGATATTTATTCCTCTCCTGTAAACCCGAGCTTCTCGGGGAGAAAGCAATTAGATCCAAATTTAAGACAACAATTTGGAGCGGAAGGTGATACTTTCGCCTATGTTATTTTTGTCAAGTACTTGCTTCGGCAGTACTTATACTAAAATTGGAACGTTACTAATTATAAACACCATCCGTGCTCTGGAATCGAAAGTGATTTCTCTTTAAAGTGCAGTAAGTGTTGTGATCCCCCTAGTGCAGTTCGGCTGTATAATGCCTCTAGGCCTGGACCTCTGTCGGACTCCCAGGACTTTGGGAGTGGGCAAGTCGAAAGCCTCAAGAGGGTTACGCGGACCCCCACCGATCTGGCGTCCCTTCGGCAGGACCTGTTGACGTTTCTCAGGCTGCCAAGGATCGTGCTCGTGCACGTATCCTGAAGGTTTGCTTCTCGTCCTCCGAGGCGTCCTCCCCGTGCAAGGGGTGGAACTCTCGGAAGGACTCTCGCCCGCCTTAGAGAAGCTTCAGAGAAGAGGACGCTTCACGTCCTCTTTCTCAAGGCGTATTTTCGTCTTCTTTGAGTGTTTCGACGCTTTCCCATCGGCTGCAGCGTGACGCTCCGCAGCAGCTATCCTGGACGCTTCTGTAGCTGCTCGTCAGGACGCCCCTCTCGCTGCCGTGCACGACGCTTGGATGGACGCTCGACAGGACGCTCATCAGGACGTCTCTTTGGTTGCTCGTCGTGACTCTTCAGAGCAATCAAAGACCGCTCGCTGGATCACCATCGTGGTGATCGGCTGCAGCCTGACGCTCCGCAAGCAGCTATCCTGGACGCTTCTGTAGCTGCTCGTCAGGACGCTCCTCTTGCTGCCGTGCAGGACGCTCGGCTGGACGCTCGTCAGGACGCTCATCAGGACGCCTCTTTGGTTGTTCAACGTGACGCTTCAGAGCAATCAAAGACTGCGGGGAATCGAAGCTCCCTTCTGCGTGTTGCACCGCAAGGTCTTCGTTCTCCCAAGGACTTGGGAGACTCTCTGGTTTCTCCCATTGAAGAGAGAGAAGTCTCTTGTGAGTCGGAGCCTGCAGACCTTGAGCAGCCTCCTACTTCCTCGTCTACGGACTTCCAGGTGTTACCCGGTCTTCTCAAGGACTTGTTTGGCAACAAGTTCAAACCCTCGGCTCCTCTCTCTCCTCCTTCGCAGTTAACTTCGTCCAAGACGATGAGAGCGCCGGGGTTTGTTAAGATGACTTCGTCTCTGGCGACGAAGAAGGCCTTCAAGAAGGTTAACACCTGGATTGAGGAAAGAAAGACCCAAGGCAAGACTTCTTTTACCCTGCCTCCTTCCAAGCTTTTCGGCAAGGCAGGTTTGTGGTACTAGACCGGAGAGGACGTCGGCTCATGTGTTCCTTCATCGTCCCAGGGGTCTTCGCTATCTTGGTCGACGTGCCTAGAAGGTCCTTCCTATCTGCAACCAAAGCGTCGTGGACTTTGTCGGAGACGGATCTACATTTGAAGGGACTTTTTCGTCCCATAGAAGTCTTTAATTTTCTGGACTGGTGTTTGAGGACTCTAGACATTAAGATTAGAAGTTCCTTCTCTATCAGCCTGAGGGAGCTGTCCAGCGTCTGGATCTGCTTGGACAAGGCTGTCAGGGATGACTAGGAGGAACTGGCTTCCCTCTTTTGTACGGGTCTCTTGAAGAAGAGGGCCTTGTACTGTAACTTTACACTAAGTCAGTTTCTCCGTCGCAGAGGGCAGAATTGCTGTTCGCCCCGTTGTCGAGCCATCTCTCCCCCCTGTCTTTGATCAAGGATCTCGCCGCCAGGAAGCCCACTCAAGATCTCTTGGCCCACTTGTCAAACGCCCGGCAGTCCCTTTGTCGTCGTCGTCGGGTCAGACCTCCAGGAAACAGAAGCCCTTTCATAGAGGAGCTTCTTCCTATAGATCCTCTCCCCGAGGAAGAGGTCTTTCCAGAGGCGGAGCCCCGCCTAAACCTAGGGGCAAGAAGTGACCTGCAGCACCTCCAGACGCCTGTAGGAGCCAGGCTTCTTTCGTTTGCGGGAGCCTGGAGAGCAAGAGGGGAGGACTCCTGGTCCCTCCTATTTTTCGAGAGAGGATGCAAGATCCCCTTTCTCGACACGCCACATCTGTGCACGTCGCCCAGGGATCTGTCGCCCTTCTACCATCAAGAGAAGCAAAAGCCCCTTTTCGAGTTATTAGTGCAAATGCTCGAGAAAAAAGCTGTGGAGCTAGTCCTGGAGTTGGACTCCCCAGGATTCTTCTGCCGACTGTTCCTAGTTCCGAAGCAGTCGGAAGGATGGAGATCAGTCCTAGATGTCAGCGGACTGAACCGCTTCATGGCGAAGGGAAAGTTCACGATGGAGACGTCCTAGTCTGTTCTAGGAGCATTTAGACCAGGAGATTGGTTGTCTCGCTGGACCTTCGGGACGCCTTCTTTCACGTCCCCATACATCTCCAGTCGAGGAAGTTCCTGAGGTTTGTATCGGGGACGAGTGTTCCAATTCAGAGCTCTTTGCTTCGGGCTAAGCACAGCCCCTGTGATCTTCACGGTCATCATGTAGAATGTGGCGAGATGGCTTCACTTGGCGGGCATACGAATCTTGCTTTACCTGAACGATTGGCTCTTTTGAGCCTCTTCACAGTCAAATGTCTGGAGGACCTGAAATCGACTTTGATGTTGACGAAGTCCCTAGGACTTTAGTAAACGTAGACAAGTCCCATCGGATCCCGACGCAGTCCTTAGTGTTCTGGGGATTCAGATGGATTCAGTGGCTTTTCAAGCTTTTCCGTCCCAGGAACGGCAGCAATGCTTTGGAAAAGTCTCATCCTACCTGGGGAAGGAAATATGCCCGGTGAGGGAATGGTTGAGTTTGCTGGGGACCATTTCCTCGCTGGAGAAGTTGGTTTCCCTGGGAAGACTGCATCTCAGACACCTCCAGTTTTTTTTTTTTTTTTTTTTCTGGCAGAAAACTAGATAAACTAGGAGGATCTAAAGGAGTCCCTGAGGATCTCTCCTGTAGTCAAGGAACTCCTGAGGTGGTGGCTCGTCCCCTCAAAGTTGGCAGAAGAGGTTTTCTCTACACCTTCAGAGCCCCGATCTAGTGTTGTTTTCCGATGCGTCCAGGGAGGGATGAGGAGCAACACTAGGGGGGAAGGAAGTGTCAGGCACCTGGAGAGGGGAACAGGTGTCCTGGCACATCAATCTCAAAGAGTTTAGGGCGATTCTGCTGGCCCTGTTTTTTCTTCGAGAGCCAAGCCTCAGGCCGAGTGATACAGGTAAACTCGGGCAACACCACAGCCCTGGCATACCTCAAGAAACAGGGAGGAACTCACTCCCAGTCCCTGTTTGTACTGGCGTAGGATTTCCTGCTTTGGGCGCATGCTCGGGGTATCACGATCCTTACGAGGTTCGTGGCAGGAGTGGAGAATGTCCACGAGGACCTTCTCAGTCGGCAGCGTCATCTTCCGCCGACCGAGTGGATCCTTCATGAGGAGGTGTGTCAGGAGCTGTGGAGATTATGAGGACGTCCCTTGGTGGATCTCTTCACGACATCCAGTACAAGGAGGCTTCCTCTATACTGCTCTCCCGTACTAGATCCAGGAGCAGTAGCGGTAGATGCCCTCCTCTGGGATTGGAAGGGAATGGATCTTTACGCCTTTCCTCCCTTCAAGATTCTGGGGGAGGTCATCAGGAAGTTCGCAGCGCCGGAAGGGACGTCAATGATGTTGATCACCCCCTTTTGGCCAGCGGCAGGGTGGTTCACAGAGGTCATGACCTTCCTGGTGGATTTCCCAAGAGAGCTTCCCCTTAGAACCGATCTGCTCAGACAGCCCCACTTCGAAAGGTACCACAAAGCCTCCCCGCTCTGAGTCTGACTGCGTTCAGACTATCACGAAGTTGGCGAGAGCGAGGGGTTTTTCATGAGCAGTGGCAAGGGCTATCGCCGGCGCCAGGAGACCCTCCTCCTATTTGGTGTACCAATCTTAGTGGGCCAATTTCAGGAAAGGGTGCAGAAGCAAGGGGATTTTCCTCAACCTCGTTCTCTGTGCCGCAGTTAGCAGACTTCCTGCTTCATCTTGGGGAGAAGGAAAAGCTGGCAGTCTCGACAATTAAAGGACGTTGAAATGTGCTCTCGGCAGTCTTCAGACTTAGAGTTTTAGACTTAACCGACAATAAGGATCTTCACGATCTCTTGAGGTCCTTTGAGACTTCTAAGGTACCTCATCCGTGGACGCCTTCCTAGAACCTGGATATCGTCCTAGAATTTTTGAAGTCGGTTACATTCGAGCCTCTTCATTCCGCATCGCCCAGGAATGTGACAAGGGAGGCTTTTTTCCTAACTGCTTTGGCGACAACGAAGAGAGTTAGTGGAGTTCAAGCCATCAACAAGCACATAGACTTTAGAGGGCATAAGGCCTTATGCTCCCTTAGCCCTATGTTTCTCGCCAAGAACGAGAACCCTTCTACCCCTTGGCCCGAGAGTTTTGAGATCAAGGATATAGCAGAAATTCTTGGGCAAGAATAAGAGAGAGTCCTGTGCCCTGTTAGGGCTCTCAATTTTTTCTTAGATAGGACGAAAGGAGGCCGAGGCCCGTCGGACAATTTGTGGTGTTCTGTCAAAGGCCGGACTTTCTGATATCCAAGAATGCTCTGACATTCTTTTTAAGAAGTACGTTCAGGGAGGCTCATTCTACCTGCCAAGACAGCGACATGAGACTCCTGAAAGTCAAGGCTCACTTAGTGAGAGCTATCGCGACCTCGGTGGCTTTCCAGAAGAACATGTCCCTTAGCGATCTTCTGGGTACCACCTTCTGGCGAAGCAATTCGGTGTTCGCTTCACATTTCTTGCGGGACATGAAGACGACATACGAAAACTGCTATTCGCTAGGACCATACGTTTCCGCATGCTTGGGGGCAGAGAGCAATACTCATCCTATCCTTTAGAGGTTAGGAAGTATTTTTTAATCTAGATTTTGTGTTTTTATGGTTATTGGGTTAGCCACCGGAGGTGGACGTCCCAGTCTTTAGCTTATACTAAGTTTTATTACTTAGATAGGCTCGGTCAGGTGGTTGGTCGTTGCTCCTTTTGCCCTCACAGTATGGTCTTATGATCTAGTCCCATTGTGGTCACGCCCCCGTGGACAGATCATCTAGAACTCACCAGCTATATAGGTCACTACCTTGCTGGAGACTCTAGTAAAGCAGAAACAGGCTTGGGTGACAGTATCACGAAGTCAGCTATGCTAACAGGTAAGGAACCAAGGCGTCAATCGCCTACATATATTTGTTTCCTAAATCCTATTCTGTCTCTTCCCACCTCCAGTGGTGGGATTCAGCTATATATATATCTGACAGGTAAGTTTCATGAACAAAATGATATTTTAATAATAAAATAAAGTTTGTTCATACTTACCTGGCAGATATATATAATCATAGTGCCCACCCTCCTCCCCTCAGGAGACAGTGGCACTAGAAAATCTGAAGAGAAAACGGGAATGGTTCCTGATACCCGCCTCCCAGTGGCGGGAATGGGTACTAACCACCTGGCCCCACTGCGTGTGCCGTGAGTTTTTTGAAATTCTGTCGGACTTCGGAGAATACAGCTATATATATATCTGCCAGGTAAGTATGAACAAACTTTATTTTATTATTAAAATATCATTTTTACTTGTGTTTAACTGCACAGAATGGGTCAGTATTAGCCAAGAATAGCTTAATTAATTAAAGAAAAGTCATGAGTCTTCATCTTTTGGTGAGCATTTTTCGATGGCAGATTGTAAAATATTACCTGATCTTGAATTGAATATTATTTGTAAAAATGCCTGTATTTTGAAACCAATTGAGAAAAATATGTTCTAAATTAAAAAAAAAAAACACAGGATTATTTAAGAAAATTGATAATATTTAAATTTATAAAACAATGCCCAATCCAAGAGATATGGCATAAAAACAAGGCCATTTGCTTTGTACAGTATGCTGTTGGAGCTGATGCTAATGATGAAATGGGTCTGATCTTGGTAAACTGATGACCCTAAAGGCACTGAGGGTGTGGTGTATGTGTAGAAGTTCCCAGGACAGTCACCTTTTTGACAGAACCACATTCATCTCCTGTTGGTCCTCTTGGTAGTTGGGAGGATGTCCAGGTTGAATGAACTAACCTGCTTCCCTGACTGGTAATTTAAATTCAGTACAGTGGAGCCCCATTGTCCATGGGGAGGAAGTTCCAAGACCTCCTGTGGATCCTTGAAAACGCAGATAATCATGAACACTTTATGTAACAATGTACTATAAACTTGCCAGTCATACAAACAACAGGTTTATTCCCACATAAACCCCAATACCTCTTGTAACAACCATTATTGGTTATACATGGCAAGAATAATAAAAAGGTTATGGATACAGTATTTCTTAAATAGTTTAAGTAAAACAAATTTTTTAAATAATGTAAATGAAGTCTATAATTATGTGTGTAGTGCTAAATGCACATTCGTCAACCTGCCGATGCCCATATCAACCCCACTACCAATTATGCTAACCAATAATGGTCGTACGTGACAAAGAATAATGGAAAATGGATTTTTTCCCTTGGCTAATCACGGGTAAGTGGATCAGTGGATACCGGGGGCTAACTGTTCCAGTGTTGATGACTAGTGCATGAATGTAGACTCCAAAGCTCCTTTCTCAAGACTCAAAAATCAGGCCAAGCTGATATGTAATAACTTTTCAAAGCAGAACAGAAATAAAAACTGAAACAACATCCATCCTTCATTTTGGCTTGGTTTAACCTCAAACTTTTAGCACTATGTTGTTGTGTGGGTCTTGGAACACCTATTTAGAGCTGATTCACAACTTAGCCCTAAGTAGCTGATCTGAAACTTATTACTTTTTATATACCTTTTACCTGGTCCTTTTTTTTGTTCCTTATTCTGTAAGATCATGAACAAGGGGTAAGATTAGATGGCATGCATCGTCACTCGCAGAATTTGAGTAGCTGACTTGTTCGAATGAAGGGAAAATATTTTGAGGTGAAGGTCAGAAGTCAAGCTCTGCTCCTGTGGCTTCGATGTTGACAGATAACCCCCCACCCGATCCTTGTGCAGTTGCTGTAATTGGATGGTGGCAGTTGAGAAGCAGTGTCCCATTGCTCTGATACTGTTAGATGTCAAAGCCTTGGAAACCTTACATCTAAGTTGCTCGCCTAATAACTTGCAGTAAGGCATTCCCCCTTAGTAACTATTTCATTTTTCTTTCCTTCTGTCAAAACAGATTTTATTATGACAACCTTAAAAGATTTGGATTATGGAAAATTCAGTTCTTGAAACTTTGATGGAGGGTGGCGGTGGACAGCGTAGCTCTCCACCCATAAAACTGGAGTACTTGACATGGCTGAGTGAGGGGAAACATTTTTGCAAACGTTGCCCTCAGTGCTGAGTCTGATCTCGACGAACTGACGACCCTTAAGGCACTCAATGTAAAATACATATGTAGATGGGCGTTCTAAGGCAGCTGCCTTTTTAAAGGCAGCACTCTTTTCTCCCTCCCCCCCACCCCTTGTAGGGTCCACTGGGTGGAGGGAATGAATTTTAATTCGTGTCATGAATAATTACCCATAATTTTCAACCTTTGGTGCATCCTTGGTTCTCCCTGTAGATCCTTCCAATAAAAGAATAAATAAACTGAAATAACTTGAAAATCTTTTGAGGTTAACTAAAAGAGAAAAACTAAATTCAGGCAAGATCCAACCTTGACCCACTGATCCTTCATTTGGAAACTAGAACTAGCGAAGGTTCTTACTGTTATAGAACGAAAAACAAATATCATCACTAAGACTTGAGTACTGCTCGTTTAATAGACATTCAGAAGCTGAAATGGCTTTCAGGCGAATATAAACAAAACATGGTTGGTTGAAGCAACTACCAAAAATCAGCCTGAGAGTTATCTTACGATTCAATTTATAAAAAACTCAGAAGGTTAAGTAACGAAACTAGAAGGTGGACCAATAAAAAATATATTTTATCAGGCTCTCCTAAGGAGTAAGATTGTCAAAGCTATATTATTCTAAACTGGAAAAATAAAGAAACCTCTTTCAAAGTAGCAAAAATTAAATTTAAAGAACGAGATTAAAAATTAAAATTTTAGGGCAAAATAGGGAAGTAAGGCCAAATGTACCTAAACCCTTACAATGCAGAAATTGTAACGAATATTTGCACAACCAAAAATACCATTAGCAACTCCAGATGTGCATACTGTGGATCCATTGATCACACAACAAAGTGGAACTGTGGTGGACCAACTTGCGTAAACTGCAGTCAGAATCAGTATGCAAGATCTAAAGAGTGTACGGCACATAATTAAAAATGCCTTTAGATAGAACTGGAATATCCATGAGAGAAGCTAAGCTGCAATTAAAAGTAAAGGGCTTTAAAGATCCACTGAAAAAAACTATATATAAAATCGTAACCCAAAAAAGGATTCGAAATGAAAATAAAAAGATAACAAACAAACTATATACAAAATAAAAGAATATTAAAGCAAGGATTAGGTTACGATGCACGTCTCATATGGAAGTAGAGAAAATAAACCGAAACATCGTATGAAAACTAGAAAAGAACCACCGAAATATTGCTTTTGAACTTCAAGATAATAAGGAAAGGTCTGTAGAAAGAACTCCTGAAGACAAGAGACAAAATACTAATGACCATAGTAAAACTATTCTATCTATCAAACCAAAACAAAAATACAAAAAGACAACAACCGGTATCAAGAAACAAAATAAAAATATTAATCCATCATCATCAAAGATGATAACTCAACAGAGGCCCCGCCTCAAAATCAAGACATACCAAAAGAAAATGAAATCACAGATCAAAATGAATATGTAAACCGAGATGCAATCAACCCGTCACTAAGACCTACTGCAACAAAAATTAATAGAAAAAAATGAAACAAAGACGCATGATGACATGCGGATGTCATGCGGACTTTATTGAACTCTGCAATAAAAACAAGAATCGGAAGAAAGCAGCCAAATAAATACAATAAAAAATTCATAAAATTATAAATAAAGAAACAACTTAACTTTGAAACTTATGAAAAAGGATGCATGTGTATCAGCATTTGTTATAAGGAAAACTTGAAATTGTTAAAGATAATTTGCTAGAAAAAACAGCGGAAAGGTAAAAAAAGAAGTGAGTACACTCATAAATACTAAACTATCACAAGAAATGAAATGTCTAAAGAACAACAAAAATACAATACCAGCTACAGTAAGATAAATAATAAAACATTAGATTTGGTAAATCATAAAATCTGACCAATTACGTAAAACATTGATTGATGATTTAATCCAGTATAATGTGAATGGTCGTAAGAATACAGCGTCTCGTCAGTGAACCAACAACATTATTTACATGTAAACAAACCATTGCCATCAACAGACGAATATTTATTAGCACCAACACCACAAGAAGAAGGCAACTTTGGAACTGCAATATTTACATACAAAAAGATAGTTTATGATGAAATGTTTTGAATAATACTGATTTATCACCAATCAAGGTTGGAAATAGAAAACATATTATCTGAACTTATAAAATAAGCCAAGTAAAAATTATAACTTAAATAATTTTCAAGTATCAGTAAGTAATCCCAAGGGTTCCCTATTAATAGTTGGGAATTTTAATGCCGTTAACCCTATTTGGGATTACAATTTTGTATCACCAGATTTTGAGGGAAATGCAGTAGAACAGGTCATGAATTCAAATAATCTTAGCTGTCTCAGTGTCAACGAAACAAATACATATTTCTGAAAAATATATGGGTCTTTTTCATCACGCTTTGTTCATCCAGCGTGGTAGATAAATTTGAATGGAACACATGTGACCACGTAGTGACCAACTCCCTTTTCACTCTCTGAAGCGCCGAATGGCCGAAAGTAATCCACTGGTTGTCTTGACAGCCTAATTTCATAAAGCAGTCAATAATTCAATAATATTCTTCATTACAATATTCATAAAGCTGAATGGGAATGCACCAGTTTGGCTATCCAAGAGACCACAATGAAAGGGAAAATTTTATTACAAAATAAAAAAAAATGTTCAGAAACAAAGCCATTGCCCATTTTAAACAACATCCTAACCAATACAAGGTCACTTGATGGTCTGATGCTCTTTTAGAATTGATAAAGTAACCACATCCAGTTGGAAGATTAGGCAGTCTAAAGAAAATGTTCAACTAAATCGATAATTCACGACCTTTGCAAGCAGGAAGCTTGCAAAAAATGACTGCATTATCAATAGAAACTGATTCACTGAAACCAGTCTGCAACAGACTCTTTGCAAGTTCAGAAGTTATAAAAGGAAGAATAATATCACGGAGACAAAATATATCGGATGCCTCTAGCAATATTCCTCTAAAAACAAGCATGATAAAATGAAGAAAAAAATAGATATTTGTCAAATACCGAGACACACTGTATTAAAGAATAGAGACAAGATCCTTGACCTCCCCAAAGCAAGCAACCGAGCAACAAAGACCAAGATGAAGCTTTTCGTGAAATAAAAACGAAGCAGAATCAGACCCACTAAATTTTGAAAAGACACAAGATACAGTATGTATTACAGTTGAAAATTTGGTGGAAGAATTTTATTATCTCCAACCTGTAGGGGGTAGTGCCGTCAGTACTACTTACGTGGTGCACTGTAGGCATTACTTACGGTTCTTTGCAGTCTCTTCGGCCCCTAGCTGCAATCCCTTTCATTTCTTTTACTGCAACTCCGTTCATATTCCCCCTTTCTTCCATCTTATGTTCCACCCTCTTCTAACAGTTATTTCATAGTGCAACTGCCAGGTTTTCCTCCTGTTACGCCTTTCAAACCTATCTATTTTTGCTGGCCTCATCAATAGTTTTCCATTTTCCCGTGGTAGATACCACAGCATCTTTGTTCTATAAGAATGTAAAGTGAAATAAAAAAAAAAAAAAAATCACTTAAGATAATACCCTCAGGTAAACGGCAAAGTCCTTAGGCTTAATCTTTGATACACACCTAAACTTGAATGCCCATATAGCCTATATAAAAGCCATATGCAAAAATAGAGTAATTTGATATAGAAATTATCTCATACAGACTGGCGAACTGACAGACCAATCATTACATTGCTGTAAAAAAACAACTGTTATGTCTGTTCTACAACTCTGAAAAGTTCAGATCCGATTGATAATGAGGCACTCAGAATATGCACTGGAGTTTTTAAATCCTCGCCAAACTTTTCTATCCAGGTCGGAAGTGGTGAACCACTTAGTAATAATGTGTAGTGCAGTAAAAACACAAGCATAAGCTTGCAAATCATGTCGAATAATGGGGAAGAGGAAACTCTTGAAAATGGTGAATTTCTCATAATACAACACCTATTATTTTTCAAAGGCCTTAGCAGAATAGTTTCACGATTTTAGAAATTTCGTTCTGCCTTTAGTGCACAACTGTAGACGTGATTGCCTTTTCAGGTGCACGTAGTCTTTTTTTTTATCAGATGTTCTACAAATTTAATGAATGTAACCATACTGCTCATAGACATATTTCATGTACTGTATGTTCAATAAGTGTAGTTATTACTGCAAGTAGTACTCACTTTTGTAATACTGTACTGTGATCAGGGTTTTAAAATCCATCGTGCGTTTTAGAGTAATCAAATTTTAGAAGAGGTTCGTCTTGATATGTAGTTATTATCTTTATTTCCGGTCTTGATTTTAGTCAGAAATTGCTAGTATTCCATTATGGAATTGAGTACTGTATATCCTTTGATCTTTTGCCTTTTTTTATTAATGGTAAATAACTGATACAAACGAAATGATTGATTACACCGTTTAATACTTGATTACCTTTATGAACTTCAACTGTTGATGAATTTCATATGATTTAGTTGGATTTATTTGCCAAGATAAACCATCTAATCTTTGATGCAGGAATTTTCTTAGTTTTCCATTCTGGACAAATCTGTACGGTATATCCAACATAATTTTCCTGCTTAATTTTTTAAAGGGAAATTGTTATATAGGGTATAAATATATATATTTTCTTCTTCTTCTTTTAACGTGCTCTTTTCCCATTTGTATGGGGTAAGCACGATGCCTTCTTTTGAAGGACTTTGATTTGGCTTTGGGGTAGACCGTAGTCTCGATCGGCTGCCCTGCCTGTCATCGCTTAGACCCCGATAGCGTATGTACATGTATTGTACCAGTCACCAGCGCACTTTCTCCCAGCAGCGAGAAGTTGTTGCGCGGTTAGGTCGACAGTCGAGACGTGTGAAGTGTCTGTTATGTTTTTAGGAGATGTTGGAGTGGCTTTGTTTTTGTGTGTATTAGTCTGTAACACCCATTTGCTTTTTTAAGCAAACTTATCTGTTGATTACGTACATAATTCCGGGGTATAAATAAAAACACACTTAAAAAAGGATTTTCTTTTATTTTGGTTGAAACTGGCTTGTATGTGCAGCACAGTTATTCTGAATCTTACAGGAAAATACACAAATCCCTGAAAAAAGATTTATATAATATGCACAAGAAAAAATATTATGAAACGTGAAAAATAGAAAAGACACAACAAACAGAAATTTGTGAGTGGACGTTGGTTACACGAAAACAAACAAACAAACAAACAACTATTTTTTGTGGTTATCAGGGATTTTTGTTGCCTTTTAAAGCATTCATGAAGGAGTGATGCCTGTGCTTAAGGAACGACTAGTTTATTATTCTCTTCATCAAGATTATTAATATTAATAACAAACCGCAATACCAAATCTCTTTCAACATATTTACTTTTTTTTTTTTCATTTCGTACACTGAGCTTCATGGTACATATCCGGATATCGTGATTGAAGCTGATTGAGGTTTCAGTCCTTTCCATTTACCAAAGTTGAATATCAAGTTTGAGTAAAGGTCAAAGAAATTAGACATCAACTACATCACAGGGTTGGGTTTGGGGGGGTGAAAGAGAGCTGGGGGGAGGGACATTCATCTCCTTCATCAACGCTCTTAAGATCCCTGACGTAATATACAGGTATACTAAAGGTGACATTAACTATTATAACTAGAGTAAATGTGATTCAACAGTTAGGCAGTATTTACAAAAGAAAGAAAATATATATATATTACAAAATATGGTATTGAGCGAGTAGAAAACAATGAAAAAAAGATGCCCAGTGTTGAGTCAGTAGAAAAATGAAGTCTTGTATATTCATATATATATTATATATAACATTATACACACAGTTGAATTGTTTTGGGGGGAAACAGTCTTATAGAATAATGACATTTGTTGACAGGTGATTGTGACAGATGTCTTTGCCCGAGAGCATCTGCCGTACCGCCCGCCGCCCTTAATAAGAGTTCGATAAATATTGCAAAAGAGGTGATGCTGAACCTCCTCCGTGGATCAGGCGACCAGAGGAAGAGTGTTGGAATCGATTTTGTTTTATTTAGGAAGCTCAGTCTTTTCGACAATGAAGTGCATCGTGCAGAGCTTCGGCCACAGTGACTCTTCCCAAACATCTCCAAGTACAGTGACTTGCACATTGGTGTGACTTTATAGCAATGAGTTAATTGTGAGCTTTCCATCTTCTTCTGGTGGCCACCTGTTCGCCCGGAGTGAGCCAGTACCTCCTCTTGTCATCTTAGATGTATAAACTAACTATATATATAATAACAATAGTATAACTATACTTAAGGGACCAGCCCTTTGTTTGACATCACTTGCGTAAACATGTGGAAATAATATTACTAAAGACCAAAGGGAAACATACATATATCAATCTTAACATAAGTAATACAAGTCTGCTGAAGGTTTCTGAAAGAGAAGAGAGAAGAAATTTATTAAAATTTTGGTTTAAATTGATTCAGTTATTGTTTTTAATAACGAAAGAAATATAGAAAAAATACTGTTAAATACTTTAGGTAAAATTACTATAGTTTTCACTTCAACTCTTTCGTTAAATAACATGAGAGTGTATATATCAAAGGAACAGTTCTTTACAGGTTCTTCAAGATGGTTTATATGAACCGATTGATGTTTAAAAACATTTAACCTAAGACATACTCTTAGCAAGCAGTCAGTTGAAAACGGAAAGATTTACGCTTAGAATATCTCCAAGCACAGTAAGAAGAGAAAGTACCGTCGGAAATTAAGATTCGAAAACCAGAGAAACTATGGGAACGAAGCGACCGGGTCCCCGGTATCGTTTCGGGAAAGGTTGGCGGCGCGATTCGGCCATTATAAAATATCGAGTGTAGGATTTCATCCAGTTCCGTGTAAGACCGCCAAGTGGAGGAGATCGGTCTCGTCATGTTCTGGTGATTGAATGACTGAGTGAGTGAAAGTGTGATTGACATGTGATGACAGTCATTTGGGAGCAACTGAAGGCGGGTGTTGCTGTCATTTTTAACTTATCAGCGTTTTTTTTTTTTTCAGCGTCTGGGCGCGGCACTCCTTTGAACATATTGCATTTTCATCTTTCGCTTTAGAAAGTGCATGATTGGTTTCCTTTTATTTTATTTCATGCGTACATACTATTAATATTGCGACTGCTGCTATTACTGCTGCGCGTCCGTGACGCTGCTGCTTACTGTTGCTGAAAGAATAGCAGTGGCGATGTCTATAAGCCAATTTTCATGTGTATGTTGGATTACGTGCCTTAAAATTTTTCTTTTGATTTGGAGTCTTATTTCTAGTAGTAATAATAATAATAATAATAATAATAATAATAATAATAATAATAATAATAATAATAATAATAATAATAATAATGAAATGGAAATATATCCGATTAATTAATACATTATGCCCAAGAAAACTCGTTCTGCCCGTTTTTATCGTTCTAATAAAAATCAAACATAGTAATTATTGGCATATCGGTACTAGAAGTAAAAAATGAGTCTTGTTCGGGATACTTTTGAATATAATACTGATCGTTTTTTCCGGTATTATGATAACATATTTTTCCCCTTCGGACTTGCATGTTTTTCGTAAGAACGACATCGTGTTACCAAGCATTTAAAAGTGATTAATGTTGACATTTGACAGGAAAATAATGTTACTGGACGAGGATAATACAAGTACCGTGTCATGTATATCTCAGTGCTTATTTGCCGTTCTTCAGAAAAATGTTCGTTTGTTAAAAATATGACTTATTAAATTTAGTAAATGACTTCTGTATTTCCAAACATTTGCCGATAACATTAGACGATTTTTGAAGTGGCGCTCGAAAATTTGAAGGATTTTGACAATTCATTAAGAAGCTAATAGAAATTTAATAAATCGTTGCAGGGAAGAAGAAGAAAAAATCATCAACAGCCTGGAAACAACGGGAAACCCAAACAATGTCCAACTGTGATAACGGAGGCAAAAACCCCTGTGCGTGACTGAGTCCAACAGCGTGTGACATGAGCAGGTGAGAGGCTGTCATATCACTATCACGAACCAGACGCTGTAAAGTGATGTCAGAATGGAGACTGAGTGACTGTGTGTGTGTGTGTGTGTGTGTGTGTGTTTGTGTGCGTGTCTGCAAGTCATGACTGGTAACCTCGAGGAATTCTCGTTACATAAAGTTCATTGTATAGATTGAGGGACAATGCTCCATAATAAGAAAGGCGTATGGAAAGTGGTTTCCGGTGCTGCTCGTGGAGGCTTGCTTCTTGAACAGCAAGATGCGAGAGTGGGATTTTGTTTGTTCCTATATGCTTAGATTATCGTGTTTTCATATTTATTATTGTTGTTGTTATTTAAAGTGAGGTACACTAAGGGTTTACTTCCCAAATAGTTACTCTTCTTAAAGGTGCAATTTGTGAGTTTAGAGCAGAAAGACCTGATAGGTCCTACGATTGAACCTTGCCATAAATTCAGTATTCATTCTGTCAGGGTGGCTTTCCCCTTATAACTCTACAGTATAGTGCTTTAGCATATTAAGAGCCATTCTTTTCAAGAAGCTACCAAGTACCGTGATATCTGAAACTATTTCATGACGGTAGATAAAACAGAATTAAGAATATTTAAGGTAAATTGGGTTGGAATGGATTTAGGCTTAAAAAGCAACCTGGGAATACAGTAATCAGTAAGCCACGTTAGGAGGCTTGCTTTGTTTCTTCATATATCATTTATTTATCAGAAAAGTGCCGAACTGCAAGAAGCCATCGGGGAAAATGTTTTTGTATGGCTAAGAACTGAGTAGGGGAAATCTTCTATACTGACAACGCGAAGAAGGAAAAGAAGCAAAGACGTCGGTAGACATTTGCCATTTCACATCTCATTTGCGATTTCATTAGGAAACAATTAATCTTAATGACAAGATTAAACCGGGCGATTTCTTTTCATTACGCGTCCATTAATGGATAATTGATCGTTGATGACAAGAATCTGTAATTATCTCGGTAGTTTAGCATTGTTTAATTAAAACTAATTGAGATTTGATTAAACTTTCTCGACGCAATAATTTTTTTTCCGGTGGTATCGATAATACTGAAATACATGTTTTTGTGTCTTAGCTTGGAGGGGGGGTTGGGGATCATGTATAAGCATGCGTTTTGCTTATGAGAATGTATACATTCGTCACATAGGAAGGTATTCTTATTGTAATATTCAGATAACTTTGTAACGCTGTTACTGCTAATCTCTCTCAGTGACAAAAAAGCAAAGAGCAAAACAAGTGACCGGTTTTTCTCTGACGTAATTTGGTTCTGTTCAAATGTTAGCGGACGAAACTTTTCTAGGTAAGATTGATGAACGAAATTATTCACTGACTTGACTGAATTTCTATTTTGCAATAATACTCGTTAACATCTGGGGATGGATAATGTTAGGATTCTTTTCACTCGAAGAATGTACTTATGGGTGTTAGTTTACTTCACTAATATTTTTTGAGGACAGATAACAAATTGTACCCTATATGTGACGCTGATCTGCTCTCGTATTTGTGTATGTCTAGGTGTGTAATCGTGCGTGTGTGTGCATGAGGGGAAGAGAGATATAATTTTCATGTACATTTCTTGTGGTGAATATTGTATCTCGGTGTTTCCACAATAGAGCAGAATGCCCACTAACGTCAGAAGAGAGAGAGAGAGAGAGAGAGAGAGAGAGAGAGAGAGAGAGAGAGAGAGAGAGATAATTTCCACGAACAATTCTTGCAGCGAATATTGTACCTCGGTGTTTCCCACAAGGAAGAGAAATGCACGCTATGGTTTCAAAAGAGAGAGAGAGAGAGAGAGAGAGAGAGAGAGAGAGAGAGAGAGAGAGAGAGAGAGAGAGAATCAACTTACTTTCCTTATCCGTAACACCACGATCTACCAATATGGAAGTGATTCATTTAATATCCGCCTCCGTAGTTACACACTGTGGTGTAAGTGGGCTGCTTCTTGGTGTGCGTCACAGTGACGTATCCGTGCTGAGTCTCAGTGACGGTGACGTACATGTGCTGCTGCTTGGTCTGGTAGTTGGTCTTGGTGACGTAGTGGGGCTCGTCCTCGGTGACGGTGACGTAGTTCTGCTCGATCTTGGTCTCCGTCACGTAGTGAGGCTCCTGGACGGTCTTGTAGATCTGCTCCGTGACGGTGACGTAGTAGGGAACCTGTGACGTAAGCAGTGAGTCAGTGTACGGGATAATTTCGTTGTTAAAGGTCACGCGTCAAAAGTTTGCTGTTGCTTATTGATGTTACTGTTATATTTCATGATGGTTCTGTACAATAATATCTGATGTTAAGACATGAATGAACTTTTGATTGACAACTGTATGCCCTAAAAGGCATTAACAACTCAATATAATATCTCTGAAGTCTTTTTTTCCAGTTTCTATCGTAAAACCTCTGAGACAGAAGCGTTTTACGTTTAAGTTTTGGAGACAAAAATTCCTCGATAAAATAACTTAACGCCAACAGACGGGAGACACCAATTGCATAAGCCCCCAAAGAACATGGATAACCCTTCGGAGATTCCTGGCTGGGATGACTAGTGAAAAATCATTTTTTTTGTCGCGTCAGATGAGAATTTATATCATGCTACTCATAAGTGTGGCGTCTGATGCGTTGTGGTGGGCAGCTGCAAAAAATCCTGAGTCAGATTTTTCTGTCTTCAACTGACAGTTTTGTCATCAGTTTTAACACTATTTTACTTCCTGCTGCTACTTCTACCGCTACTCTTACTGCTTTTACTACCACTACTACTACCACTACTAATGTTATTGCGACTTCTGCTGTTGCTGTTACTACAGTGCCACCTGCCGCTGCCGGTGCTGTTACTTAGTGCTTAACGTTGCCTACTTACCAGTCCAGTGTCTGTTTCATTCTAATCTAAATGCTATTTCAGACAACAAAGCCTGTCGAAACAACTGCATGAAAGATATATAACAACACAAATGTTAGCTGTTCTTTGTCAGATTTTCGTTGAATTGTCAAGAAAAGTCAGTATTGGTTCTCATTGAAACATAAACATAGGAAGAGCGGATTTCATTCATCACCAACCTGTACAGTGGAAGTACAGTAATGACTCTCGGTCAAGGTCTTCATGTAATAGTGGGTGCCTGGCATCATTTCCTGGTAGGTGGTGATGTGGGCTTCGGTGATGTAGTCGGTGTTGTAAGCCACCTATGGAAGAAATCAATTAATTAATTAGTCAGTCAATAATATACAGTAAATCCCTTTGGATATAAGTCATTCCCAAGGTAAAGAGAGTTTGATTTCAAGGGTATTTGTGACGCAGTATTTTAGAGTACAGAAAACTACGTGTTATTTTGTGACAAAACTAATATATTTATATTATATACATACATATTTTATATATATATATATATATATATATATATATATATATATATATATATATATATATATATATATATATATATATATAATACATATATGTACACAGTTCCGATTATTAATTTATAAAATGATGAGGAAAGCACATCTACGTTAATGTAACGCATTTATAAATAATATATTAATTCCTTAACGAAAATGAACTGACCTTAGTTTCGTAGACGACCTGGTCGGGGAGAGGTTGAGTCACGAATTCGTACTGGACGACAGTGGTAGGATAGTACAGGGTCTCTGTCACGTACTTGTACAGAGTCTTGGGTACATACTGAAATGAAAATGATGAAAGCGACTTATTTATTTATTTCTTCACTTGCGGAGAGAGAGAGAGAGAGAGAGAGAGAGAGAGCATTATAGTTATGATATCTAAATCAATAGAAATATTTCTGAAATGGAGTTTAAAAGGAAATCGGACCGAAAGTGTATTTTGATTAAAAATATTTAAGAAATTTCTTAATCTTAACTGAGAAATAATTTCATTATGTAAGTTCAGAATAGCAAAACAAAGGAAACCTGTATTACGTGAATTTCTTGTTGTTAAGGCCAACTGAACCGGCAGCGTGCGGCCTTTATCTTGCCCAGATCGGTTGGAAGTTACAAGAAAAGCGTAAGGATAAATCTTTTAGGAAGGAAGATAAGTTTAGTGCGAGACGGGGAAAACAAAAGGGGAGAGAGAATCCCAAAGATTGGCAACAGAGGCAACGAATCAACCAATAAGAGAAAAACTGGTCTCCTTTAGTTTACCTGATTGGCTGTCATCCAGGACGTGTGGTGTTCCATGGCGACCTTAGTGATGGTGGTGTACACGGTCTTGTCATAGCACTTCTTGGGGCAGGAGTATTTTGGCTTGGGTGGGGGTCCGTAGGCTGGGGCTGGGGCTGGGGGAGGGCCGTAGGAAGGTGCTGGGGGAGGTCCATAGGATGGTGCTGGGGGAGGGCCGTATGCAGGAGCTGGGGGAGCACCGTAGGTAGTTGGGGGGAGGGCTGCCGGGTAATCTGGATCCGCTTCAGCCTTGGCATCGGCCTCTGCCTTGGCGTCAGCCTCGCACCGCACTGTCGCCACGAGGGCCAGGAGGAGCACAAGACGACGAGACATCTGGTGGAAGGAAGAAAGTATTAGCATTAATTAATGATGTTACTATTCATAACATGACATAAGGGTTATTAACTTTCGAAGTCATTTTCAAGATCAGATTGCATGTACAGTATATGAAATAAGGAATTAGAGAAAAATACAACATGGTGCAAGTGAAAATAAAAAAAAATTCATATATATAGATAAATATAAACAATCGAATTCGTCTGGTATGTTTGTTTTCGTGTACTGAGGTATGTGAAGAGACACTGATATATTCAATTAAATCTACAGAGTAAACACGTTATTTTTTCTTTGTTTATTTGTATTTGAGTTCCCACAGTTGAAAAATCGCTTTTTTTTTCCCTCTTTCCAGATATTTCTGACGTATGTTACACTTTGCTGATAGTTTTGCTCACTGATGTAAAGAACGAAGTTCGGTTCGCTAGAAAAAGAAGGAAAACTCATTTGAATGACTTCACCATGTAAAGGTAAGGTCCATGCATATTGCATATATATACATACACACACACATTACTGCGTAAAATAAAATAAAGCACGCGCACGCGCATTGGCTGCAAATGGTTTTTGTTCTAATGATTTTCCGGGATAATTTACTACATTAAATTTACGGTTCATTTCTTTCACTTGTGTTTCCATTCAGAATGAAATTTATGCGCTCCCGTCAACTTTGTACCACCCGGTAATCTCTATCGAAACCCTAGTACGGGACATACGACCTCCAGTATCGGGTATTGGTGCTCTTCTCAGTGGAGCAGTTCTCTCTCTCTCTCTCTCTCTCTCTCTCTCTCTTACATTGTTTCGCTTAGACACACTCTCAGACACTCACACATACGCAACCGGGTCCATGTAAATGGTTTGAAATAAAAGTAAAAATCTCCTTGCACCTCTATAAACCACCATTTTTCCTCAAGCTTTTGTCTTTCACCTCCCGCCCCCACCCCTTTGAGCTCGTACGCGAAGCAGTTTTATTGTTGTTTTGTTGTACTGTAATTTCACAATGCCGTTAAAGAAACAGGTTTATTCAATGGGCGACGGTACGAAATAGTAAAACAAGTCATAAACATTTATCACTGAATACTATGAACCTGGCCGACCGGCGAGTGATTTCAACACTGAATGGGTAATGAGCCCCGACTGCTATTTGTCCCGCCTTTTTTCTCTTTTATTTTTTTCCTCTCTCCCATGTGCAAGGGAGCGTTGCATAGATTGCGCAGACTCATACTTCCATTTTTCGGAGGTAATTAGAAGGAAATCAAAGTAAGGAATGTGCATGGCTTATGGGAAATAAGGGAATTGGAGTGGAACGTAACTCTTTCACCCTGAGAAACTTGGTATCAGAATGAGTGGGTCTTGGAAGAGAGAATATTTTTCAGATGGGGCCTACAGTTTGAAACTATTGATAAAGTTCAGAGCTCACTCGAATCACTTATAAAAACATTAACCCCTAATTCATATAGTACTTTTTATTATATATTTTCCTACGTATTATAGCCTCAAGTTGAGGCATTACGATAAATAGGCGTGGAAAACAAGCACAACTTTCTACCTCACCCGCTTAAGTTTCGGCCGGAACGCGTCAAAACTAAATTCACATAATTACGCACTTGGGCGCTGCAGCGTTAGCCCCATAATGACTCCGTCTTTACGTTTCTTTTCGTTATTCCTCGAGAGATTTCTTGGATAAGAAGAAAGCGTGGATGATGCATTGGTCTTTTGCTTACATTTCGCGTGTCGAACGGCGCTGCGTCATCCATATCGTAACGATGCCGTGATATAATTCATCCAGAGACGGCTGGTTATTCAACCGACTCTTTCAACCGTGTAATTGAGCTCAGAGATACAACGATGTTAATGATTCTGTTTTTTTTTTATCTTAAAATGAATGTTTCCGGTCAGCTTTCACGTTTATTTATATGTGTGCACGTGACATTTCAATAATTTTACGTGTATATGTTGTGTGACTGCGCAAGAAATATATATATACATATATATATATATATATATATATATATATATATATATATATATATATATATATATATATATATATATATATATATATATATATGTGTGTGTGTGTGTGTGTGTGTGTGTGTGTGTGTGTATTGCAGTTCAGAGTGAATAAAATATACAATATACATATAGGAGATGTAATTGCTGTAGCAATCGTTTCATCAAGAGTAAAGTTGTTATATTTGGGTGATTGTTAACTTTAGTAGCAGATATTAAGAGAAATATGTTGACATAATTACAATATTTTCATCTCAATCAGAAAAAGGAATTATGGCGCCCAACAGATATATGAATTAACAAAAGAAGTAAATTGACCGGGTTGCCAATACAGTAAAGTACTGACGAATTTTTTGTTTGCTCTATCAATCGAGAATTGAGAAGACGCGGGTAGTAACACAAGTCATGGGAAAATACCGTAAATGACATGGTTCGCCACAAATTACAGGGAAAGAAAACAAGGAGTGGGTTAAAAATAAACATGAAAGGATCTCTAAGAAAAATTGGGAATGAGTTGAAAACAAACATAAGCAGTTCTTAAAAAAAAAAAAAAAAAAAAAAAAACAGGGACTAGTTATGAATAGCAGGTAAACTTGCGTAGACAGATACAGAAGAGGGAGTCGGTTAAAAGTAATCATTATTTGACTGGTAATTTAGAAAAAATAAAATCTGAATGGTTTTGAAACTCTTAGTTTGTGTGCGTGTTATAAAAGACGCGACTTCATGTCTTCGTGGTGACAACTTTGTAATACAATGGAATTTCTTTTTTATTGTTATTGGGGTTCGTGTTTAACGTGGCTGGTGAAAAGTGATTCGGTTTTGAAATGATTTTTTTTATTTCAGTTATTGAAGTATATTTTACTATTTTTAGATTTATTATTGGACATTGGCTTCACATTCTTTTATAAAAATGTTCTGTATCGCTCATAAAAAGATAGGTTTGCTATACTGAACAATATTAAGGATGATTATCATCATCATCAAAATGTACGTAAAAAGGTAGTTTTTACGTCTTCCTGAACTTTCCCAATTTGAAATTTACCCTTTTTTTATGTCTAGATAATTTGTACAACAGTGTCTCGCGTAACTGCTTTCAGTTAGAGACAAATTAGTTCGTACAAGAAAAATATAATTTGGTGCGCGTGCAGCTGCCAGCAGCTATTTGTGACATCACCATCATTATCATTATCATCATCATCAACAAAAAACAGCTTCTTATTAGTCTTCATTTTTCTGTCGCAGCGGAACAGATACAAAACAAAAAAAAGAAGTACGCCTGGCGAGTGAGGAAAAAGATGGAAAATTCAACACAATTTAATAAGATTAGAAGGGAGTACAGAGAATGAAAATAAGCTAGTAAGAGTGGGGAATCGTCTCGAGAGAAAAAGAACATCGACGCGTAAACAAAGGCGAGTTGACACATAAACAAAAGCGATCGCCGTGTCGCCGGGCCCGAGGAATGTTAACTAACTGGTCGGTATGTGACGCGGTGCCTGTCACAGGCCGCCCACCTCACCAACGTCAGCCGTCACGAAGAGAAAGCATGGCTTTATATCCGATGTTTTACTCCTTTATCATAATGACGTCCGTTGTCATGTGCGAGCTTTTAGGTTGCGGATTCATGCCTGCGCGCGTGCGCAGCGTCATGTGCTTGAGTATGCTGAAAGCGCTTCCGTGGAAGTGAGCTTTAATGTTCATTTTCACAGCCAGGAAGAAAAAAATATTTTAACATAAGAAAACAACAGAAATAAGAATGTGCTCTCTCTCTCTCTCTCTCTCTCTCTCTCTCTCTCTCTCTCTCTCTCTCTCTCTCCTGAAGGACATTAGCCTTATGTTTTTTAGATTCAGATTTGGAATGTTAATAACAGGTTGCTGTGCGGAGATCTTTAACCGTGGCTGTCGCAAGGTGTGCTTATCCGCTGAATGTTAGTGGAGCATCCATCTAACCATCCATTCCAGCTTTGTTCCCCCCCGCCCCCAAGCCCCTCGTTCTCCTCTCGATGACTCTGGTAATGTTTGTTCGTTTGTGTGCGTGTTTTGGCGGTCGTTTAGCTCTCCTTGATGATGTTCTTGCTGCTGGCTTAGTTCAGGCTCTTTTTCTGTCTTGTTTGAATTTCGCTGAAACTTGTCAGTGATTAATGAATGCGGAATAATTTAATTTGCATGTGAATCATCTTTATTTATCAAGTCATATATGAATGAATGGATGACGGAATCACATCATTCACTGAAGTTCTAGATGTTCTCTACTTCAAGAAATTCTGCTTCTCCCGAAGTGGATTTGACAGGTTTTCCTAATATCTCAGCCTGACCCCATAGCAATAGGTACCTAGAATGAAGGGACAATCGTGTCTAATCTTTTGTTAGTAGAATTTGACGAACAAGTGAAACTCGCCTTTCTAGAAATCCTCACCCTTCCCCCCATCTCTTTGCCCCATTCTTCTTGTTCCCTCCCACCTATACCCTCGCCTTCACCTACTCCTTTCCTCCCCCCGCGTTCAAGTGTTCACGAATACCCCGAAGGCTTCCTCCATACCTAATTTAGGGGCTATCGTCTTAAATGAGGGGCGGCTGTAGCTTAGGGCATATGGTCTTCATTTTTTTCATGTTGCCTTCAAGTGGGTTACGCGGTATGGCGATCATGTGTTGCAGAAATTCTTACATATATTTTCCCATTGAATGATGTACATGGACATAAAATATCAACAATGATTCGCAAACCCCAAAATCACAGTGATGTCATGGAGGTCAGCTTGGCTTAGGAACAAGTACATCGACAACCTTGGCGTCAATGACATTGCCGTTCTCATTTCAAGGTTTGTTTACGTCAGTAACTTGCCTATGGCTTTGTAAGTTACCGGGTCAAAATAACAGCCCCGAAGACCTGTTCGATTTAACCTGGATTAGTGATCAAGTTCCACCAGGCCTTGAATTGCAAAGTCACATGTATTTGAGCAAATGAAGAACGGCTTGCGCATGATAACCTAGTTCCGGGTTATTTACCGAGAGGGAAACATTCCCATGAAAGTAGCATGCGTTCTCTCTCTCTCTCTCTCTCTCTCTCTCTCTCTCTCTCTCTCTCTCTCTCTCTCTCTCTGTTTACAAACAAATTACTAGTCTATTGTGTTTTCGTGAGAGCTGGGGCTCAGTTGCAAGGGGAGGAACACTGACTCGTTTCAGTTGTCAATGGTGGTGAGAAACCGGGTCTTCAGTAAACTGCTCTGGGTATTGAATGTCGCCGCTTTCCCGGTTCACTTTATAGGTTTTGTTCCTTTTATTTTGTATGTTTTCTTTGCTTCGCTTGTTGGTTTCCTCTCTACCCACCTTTGTAAAGGAATTTGATTGCAGTTTTTTCTCTTCGTAAAATCCTGTTCAATTCAGTGAGATACTTAAGGCGGTTCCCCCCTTTTTTTTGTTTTTTCAGAATTGTCGGAAACATTGCATAAAATTTAGGGAATGAAATTTTATCCAACTCCTTAATACTACGCCTTTTTTCGAAAAAATAAGTAAAAAGTAAAAAGTAATATGTATGTATCTATATATATATATATATATATATATATATATATATATATATATATATATATATATATATATATATATATATATATAAATGATACTGAACCTGACAAATAAAAGCCACTAACCCCAGCGCTCAGAATCTTAAAGAATCCAGTACACTCAAGTAAAACTTAAACCAGTTGTACATAGTGATACGTAGATGTTGCTCTTCGTACTTCTTTCCTCTTCCTTTGTTAATCAGGTAACGACTTCATCAACCTGATAAACGAATCAGTTATTCCTTTTTAAATAATGATAAGAACGAATTAATGTCTTGCTATTAAATTGTTAACCTGAGAATCAGTAAAAGACTTGCATGTTTTGAGAGAGAGAGAGAGAGAGAGAGAGAGAGAGAGAGAGAGAGAGAGAGAGAGAGAGAGAGAGATTAATGCTTTCAGTATTAGTTGATTTTAAAAAGTAATACCTTAAATAGACGAAAGTTATTAAAGGGCTTATTGTAATGTGATAATTTTAGTAATTTCACGTCAATAAAGACTTGATTGCCATTATTATAAATTGATTTTTGCTAATGCGTTATTAGGTCACAGGAAATTACTGGGAAGAAAGCTCCAGTGAATATCATCAGAGAAGAAATGAGAGAGAGAGAGAGAGAGAGAGAGAGAGAGAGAGAGTACACCTACCTGCTAAACTGTTTGCACAAAATGCAGTAGCAGACGACTTTATGAGAGAGTCATTCCCGATTAAAGAGAGAGAGAGAGAGAGAGAGAGAGAGAGAGAGAGAGAGAAAGCAGCGATAGCTATCCGCGATTTTATCTGACGTCTCCCCACGGTAGATCCGAGAAGAATTAGAGGTCATGGTGGGAATACTCAAAGGTTTTTACAATTAGTTTTTCTTGGATTTTACGACCAATAAAATTCGCGGTTATATTCTTCAGTGTTTACATCTTTTAAAGGTCTTCATGACACGCGTATAACATCGTCCCGATAGATGTATACATCCTGCCTTTTGTAATGGTAGGGCAATTTTCGTAATGGATTTTTCACTGTTATTACGAATGTTTGTTGTGTGCTATGGGTTTACATCTTCGGAAAGGCGTTCAGAAATGGACGGAAAATCACTGTGGCGGGTCACCTTCGTCATATATATATATATATGTATATATATATATATATATATATATATATATATATATATATATATATATATATATATATATATATATATATAATGTATGTATGTGTGTATGTATGTATTTAGGGACCTTGTGGTGTGATCGGTAGCGTCCTCGCATGCCAAACATGTAGCCCACGAGTCGATCTCTGGACGTTAACGGGTGGTTGGGCAAACTCCGTTAAAAACCCACTGTGCCTCTGTTGACCTATGCACTGAATTAGTAAATTGGCAGCTAAACTAATGTGGTGATCGCAAACAACGTTCAAGAGTGCATGGGGCTAGCAAACTCATTACAGAGGATTTGCTGGCACCGCCCACTGTAATGGAAAGAGGAGAGGCATTGTGATTTATATATTTATATATATATATATATATATATATATATATATATATATATATATATATATATATATATATATATATATATATATATATATATATATATATATATATATATATATATATGTGTGTGTGTGTGTGTGTGTGTGTGTATATTACATATATATATATATACATATATATATATATATATATATATATATATATATATATATATATATATATACATATATATATATATATATATATATATATATATATATATATATAAAATATATATATATATATATATATATATATATATATATATATATATATATATATATATATATATATATATATATATATACATGCATTTGTCGTGCTCTGTGCTCTGCATGTATGTACGTTTCCATTGCCATCTAGTTTTACTTGCAATCGCAGAGTCAATTAGAGAAAATATCGTGACAGACACCGTGGCCTATCCCCAGCTTCTTCCTCCCATTTATTGATGAGAAACATCACAAACGAGGACGCGGTTACTTTTTTTTTTTTTTGCGATAGGGTCCATTAGCCGTGTACCTGTGGTTCGCCTGAGATAGCATGTGTGCAACCGCATTTGGAGCACATTACCCACTGGTCAGCCGAGTAATGAATCGGTAATGACCAGTGCGTGCATTTATTCTTACGAGCGCATCTAGAAGTGTGTAAAAAAAATGTGTGCGAGCACTTATATCTTGAAGAGTTTTTTTAATCATTAATATGAAAAAGTTGTATTTAAAATGACGAAAAATATTGTTTTAAACATCACGACTCACACGAAGAAACAGGAAAAACAAGATCAAAACTGTGTTGTAAACGTTTTACATCAGTTTCATTTAACAGAAAGACAGTACATTACAAGCAATTAGCGCAGTGGGAAGAGCGTTTGACGGATGTACTGAATAGAGAAGAGAACGAAGCGTATGGGTAAGGATAGTTGAGTGTTGATTATAAATGTTCCTTATCCGGGCTCTGATACCCGTTTCATTTTTATGGGAATCAGTTGGAGGTAGCAAACCTTTCTCCTTATATGTATAAGCTAAGTTTGGCCGAAGGATTTTAGTGATGAACATATATTTTGCTAGGTTTTTTTATTTCATGCATTTTTAAGCATCCGGGGCCGTATTAATTTCGTCTGTAGTTGGCCTAATAATTGGAAAGAAAACTCATGACTTCTTGGAAAAAGTTGCAGCACTTAATTTTGTGATTTGCTGACAAGACAGAGAGAGAGAGAGAGAGAGAGAGAGAGAGAGAGAGAGAGAGAGAGAGAGAGAGAGAGAGACGGAAGGAACTAAGTAATGAGAGAGTGAGAGAGAGAAAAAAATAAAGCATGAGGAAGGCACAGGCAGATAAATTAGGCATTTCTCTCGAACACTTTCTCTCGACCCTTGACATTCGTTTCGTGCCTTTAGAGTTCAAAGTCAAGTTTACCGCCGCCACCACCACCACATCCTCCTCCTCCTCCTCCTCCTCCAATCCAGACATCCTCTCTCCCTCTCTCTCTTTCTCTCTCTCAGAATTATCTGGTATAAGAGATTATTTCGATTCATCCTCAGATGCCAGACACCATCCTTTGTAAATCAGGATTGCAACAGTCAAAGGGAATCTGTTTTCAAATTTACTTTCAATATGAAATAGCTAATTTTATAGGTTAGGGAGTTCAGTTACACTGGACTGGAAAGTTGTGTGTGTGTGTGTGTGTGTGTGTGTGTGTGTGAGAGAGAGAGAGAGAGAGAGAGAGAGAGAGAGAGAGAGAGAGAGAGAGAGAGAGAAAGTGCAATGACATTTGTTAAGAATAACAGCCGCGGCAGAAATCCTGATAAATGGGCCTCGCTAAGTTTAGCTGATGAATGGAAGAGAGAGGCAATATGGCGAAAGTGGTTC
>NC_089761.1:15539889-15589889 GCF_040412425.1 Macrobrachium rosenbergii
TCTATATGTTTATTAATTTGCTAATTGTAATTATACTGTCGATAAGGACGGTTGTTTAAAAGAGGGGCGAAACGGTAAGTTCCGATTCCAGAGACGTTACGTCCCATCCCGAAGTTTGGCCCCAGATGCGTAATTTTGCAAAGAGAAGTGGTTTGAGAGGCTGGCCCCGGGCTAGGCGACGGCAAATCTAAACGTGGATCCTATTTCTTGTGAAATGTATGTGTTAAACACACACACACACACTACACACAAGGAAATGGATGCCCAATGCATTTTATATAGCAGCATTATTACGAAATCGTAATTTAATATCAAGATATTTGTCATAGGGATAACTTAGGAAACGTGCCTGAGATGTCGTCCATTGTGGACTCGGTTAATATCGTCTTTCACTCGATGAAAACACGCCAGGTATTGTAAATGGCGGAGAGGTATGCCGGTGTGGTTACGTGTCTGGCAGTTAAGGGAAGTCGTTACTGGTCCGTAAGTAGGTTTGCCGGCAGAGATTATCATGTTTGTTGATATTACGCTGCATTATGCTGACATACAAACATGTTTCTTCTGCCGGTGTGTGGGATTTTTCACGACCCTCACGCAATTTTTCTTCTCCTTATTCTTTTTTATAGTTTTTAAAGGAACGGATGACCTTGTTGTTTACAAGCCTCGGGATATAATAAGTGTTTTTCAAGACATCTCTCTCTCTCTCTCTCTCTCTCTCTCTCTCTCTCTCTCTCTCTCTCTCTCTCTCTCTCCACGATGTTTTCTTCGACTCGCTATTCTTCGAATGGCCACCTCTCGGCACCCAAGCCTCACGAAAACAACCCTTGAAAGGATCATCCCTTATATTCCCTGACCCAACATGGCGGCGAGGTCACAGAGGTGGAAGATGCCCTATGTCGCGTTTCAGTAAGATGAGGTCATTATATGTCATGGAGGGGGTTGGCTAAGGGACCCTAACCCCCGTAACCCCTCTCATTTATCCCTTAGGCTCTCCCTGGTGGGTTAACAGGCATAACACGCTTGGATGTAGAGTCGTGGGTTTTAAAGAAATAATATTTCTTCTTTATGTTCCAGACGTGTTTGTATATTTTTTAGCAAGTGTTTTAACGCGGTACTTGAGTTTTTACCTGTAAGAATGTTTGGCGTTTAGTTTGTTTTTCTCAAATTTGTTTTAGCTTGCCTGGTTTGTGTTATTTTATTATTTCTGATGTTCCTACCTTCATATTTTAGAGGTTCACTACAGGCAGTCATTCGTTATTAATATTATGACAAATGGTGATACCTGTAAAATTTCGAACAACAATGGTTCACAATTGTTTTTGTAAACATACTCTATCCTCATTTAAAACGGAGAAATCCTCAAAAGCTCTTTTTCAGTCCTACTTCTTCTCCGGTAGCCGTACATTTGCGGCTGTCCTTCAATTTACCCTGTAATGATGGGAAACTTTTTTTTTTTTCCTTTACGGAAGAGCTACTGTCTCTATGGAGAGCGAATAAGCACAGAAACCTGTATTCATCTTTCATTCTTGCTATTGCACGGTCATCTTAAGCGTAATCGTCATGAACGCACAACCCGGATGTTTTCTTGTGAGAAAATGATGACTTGGAAATCGCAATTCGCTAGATAAGAGGATGATACCGGCGTGTGTCGAAGATACCGATTTATCGCAGATTGCCACTGTTTAGTCTTTTTTTGGTAGCCATTTACGCGCAGCTAATGGAAGGAGGTGATGAAACGAACACAACTGTATGTGAGTATGTACATGTATATGTACATGTATGTGCGTATATGTATATATATATATATATATATATATATATATATATATATATATATATATATATATATATTATATATATATAGCTTATATGCTAACGTTTTGTGGTGAAAAACGTATCCAATAAGTGTGAGAAATTCGAGAAGTTAAGAGGGCATTTTAGTTGTTATAATTACATACGTCTCTTGTAGCAAGTGCTATTAGGTTCTGTATCTATCTATCTATCTATCTATCTATCTATCTATCTATCTGTTTATATATATATACACACACACACAGCAATTTCATCCCTTTCATAATAATTCAGATTGCAGAAGAAAGTGTTGCGTGCATGTTGTGTAGTTTTTAACAAAACATTCCCACATCGGGACCTTAATATACAATGGGAATGACTTCGTTTCGTAATCGCTAGAGATCTCACAGAGCAATTAAATGGCTTAATTAGACGTTAATGTCTGTGATTAAACGTAGTGATGTAGCTAATGTATAATTACGCTCACTAAGAGTGATTTTTATATAGATCTTATTTTTTCTCCCGTGTACCATAATTATAACCTTCGTAGCTTAATACTGCAGCACTGCTGTTCCATCATCGGGATTTCATTATTTATATTCTGGTAACACTGCATTGCAATAGAGTCTTGCTCACTACGCTACCGTTTCTACACGGTGACGTCATTTTGCAAGTATTAAAACTTTTTCTCTTTAAGTAGATGGAAATAAAGCTCTCACCATCTCAATCAACGTTAGATGGCGATGGAGTTTTCTAGTCAGTGAGCCGGGAAAAATTATTCTCTCTCTCTCTCTCTCTCTCTCCCTCTTTAGTGCGTGCGTATGAGTGCGTGCGTGCGTGTGTGTGTGTGTGTGTGTGTGTGTGTGTGTGCGTGCTGTGCGTGTGTTGTTGTGGGTATGATAACGCTCTCGCATGCTGTGAGCGTATACTCTGCAATTTCGAAACGGTAAAAAAAAAGAATGCTTAAGTGCTTCTCCGTCACAAGATAAGGGGGAGAAATGGCCGTGAAATGAAGCTTAAGATGATAGAGAACAATCGACTAATCACTCGGTTGTTAGAGGCTTGATGGGTTAGTTGACCGATCGAGAGTGGATTTCAATGGCGTAATTTACTCTTGCACGCACTCTGCGTCCGGTTTTGTGTGCACTGTTTGTATGTACATGTGCTGACTTTCGTTTAATAAACCGTCCTCTCTCTCTCTCTCTCTCTCTCTCTCTCTCTCTCTCTCTCTCTCTCTCTCTCTATATATATATATATATATATATATATATATGTATATATATATATATATATATATATATATATATATATATATATATATATATATATATATATATAATATATATATATATATATATATATATATATATATATATATATATATATATATATATATATATATATATATATATATATATATATATATATGAAAATTCAAGAGAGATTTTAAGTGCTTGTCACGTACTCACGATTACGCCGTAAGATTTAATGCTATATTTTAGAAGAGGTAGCAAAATTTTTTTCGGTGAATAGGTAGCAGAAGTTAATGGGTTTTTCCCCATGTTTGGTGTTTTCTTTTATAGCTGTAGAAAGTTTATGACTTCTCTTAAAGCTCGATGTTAATATTCATGTCGTCTGCACTGCGAGGAAGAGACGGTTTCCTGCCATTTACATACTTCTTAATTATTGGCCTTTGCGGCAGGATAAGCCTTATTATTTATGCATTCATACATTTATGTACAGCATGAATTTGCTGGCTTGCTATTAATTTTTTCAAGGGGCTTAGTGAATTAGGATTTTAATTTCTATTATTATCGGAGAACTGCAATTCAAGCAGTTAGCATGGTATGAGGAAAACGAAAATGCCATTAGTTTTATTAATTGTAACCGTATCTCCAGGTGCTGTTTCTTGTGTATCTTCGCCGCATATTTGCATCTTTGTAGCTTGTGCGTGTATCTTGTCTATTGCTTACCCATTTATGGTAATTAGAGAAACTACATGTTGGCGTTCTAATTATATTCTTCTTACTTTTGTTGTCTGTATAACCTCTATCCCGGTGGAGCGGATGGCACCTTCCGGGTTGTCAGCAAGTCTTTAGGGTGACGCTGCTAGCCCCACGCCCTTTTCAGCAACCTCCAAGAAGACGATGGTTCTCCCTGGGTGGCCTGATGGGCGGTTGGTTGGGAGTGATATACGGCGCCTACTAATGTGAGGTTGCCATATATATATATATATCATATATATATATATATATATATATATATATATATATATATATATATATATATATATATATATATATATATGTATGCATAGATAGATAGACAGACAGCTAGACAGACAGATAGATTTGTATTAGACTGCAAATCCGTATATCCAAGGCTCCTGGAAGCACCGAAAAAAGTATGGAATTCTAAACCATGTGTTATTCAGACAGATGGTCTGCCTGATAGTCTAACAAAAAAAAAGAGGGGGGCAGGCTGTTTGACACTCAGGTGACCCACTATACCTCCTCAACTTCCCCCTTCACAAACCCCATTCCCTGTAAGTCCCGAAGGGTATCCTGTTTGTTCCTTTTTATCTTGTATTAGCACCGTCCTAGATAAGTGCCATATATAAGATTGAAAATCTGCACAGACATCGCAAGATTAGCGTCCTTATGGTCGCACCCAATTTACCTGTTCTCCCACATTCATTGTTATGCTTAATTCGATTTTTGTTTTGTTTATCTTTGTTCCTGTTGTACTTGTTTCATCTTTACGTGCTTTAGATTTGTTTTCTGTTAGTGTATGTTACGTGTTCTTCGTTTACATGGTATCGTGTCCTACCTTTTGTTATTTTATGTCGAAATGTGTACAGGTGGTGGTCTGCTTCTTCTTACCTGGAAAAAATAAGGAAAAACGTCAATTCGTGTTTTTTAAGGCGCATATTATTATTTTGAATGTGCAGATATTCATATTGAGCAATCCTAATAACAAATTACCAGGCAAAGCAAGATACTATAGTATTAAATGTCAATTTGAAATATATATGCAGTATATATGTATGTGTGTGTTTGAATATATATATATATAGTATATATATATATATATATATATATATATATATATATATATATATATATATATATATATATATATATATATATATAGTATATATATATATATATAGTATATATATATATATATATATATATATATATATATGTATATATATATATATATATATATATATATATATATATATATATATATATATATATATATATATATATATATATATAGAGAGAGAGAGAGAGAGAGAGAGAGAGAAAGTTAATATTCTGAGTTTATCTTTTGAGCATAATAGGAAATTACTCAACTTGCTTTAGTCTAAGAAGTTACGTATATAAAATATACTTTCTAAAACGAAAAGATGGAAGCTAGCAAGTCATTTTCTAATTCGACACGTAACGAAAGTGCAAATAGGTAGAAAGTCTTGAAAACTGAGCAGTTTCATAAATGCGCGTGTCAAGGAACAAACAAAAAGTAACCTACAAATCGGACATTTGTTGTAATACGCACGCGCGCGCGCACGCGCCCGTTGACATATTTACTAATTTTGTTAAGTTGCCAGATGGGTGGCCGCAGTTGTGTCAGATATTAAATTGGGTAAAATACTAAGATGATAGGATCTCACTTAAACACTATAGCCGACGAAAATGTCATATAGTTCTCTTAACACAAACGCTATTAAACTTTCACACGCACTCATATATATATATATATATATATATATATATATATATATATATATATATATATTTATATATGTATATATATGTATATATGAATATCATTCTGTGGTAAATGTGTAAAGAAGTTGTCTAATAAAACATGTATTGCTAGAAACGTTTGCCAGTAAAATATGTAATCCCATAAAAGTCTTCTTACAATATATATATATATATATATATATATATATATATATATATATATATATATATATATATATATATATATATATATATATATATATATATATATACATACACACACACACATACACATACACTGTATATATATATATATATATATATATATATATATATATATACAGTGGACATATATATTATATATGATTAGAAAGAAACCAGGCAAAATAAAATTCTTGAAAAAAATGTGGATCGCAGTGAGTTTTCTCTATAATTATAGTCTAGTTTTTATGCGAGTTGGTCGCCAACTGCAGGAACTCTTATCTTTTGCCGAAACCGATATATTTTGCTTGGCGGTTATACTTATAGGACCGGCTTCTTTGCTTTCGTCTCCAAAGGATGTGGTTATTTGCAGTAAATTCGAAAGATGTATTTCTTTACTTTCTTCCGAAAAAATGTGGAATTTGTATTCCTTTGTTTTTAGCAAAGATTTGTAGATGTTTTTTCGTGTGGGTTTTGAATATTTAAGTTTTTAGAATTTCTGCTTGTCTGTCTTTTCTTTCTCAGGTTTGTTTTTCAATCTAATCCTAAAGTATAACTTTTATCGTATTTTTTTTTATAGTAAGGACATCCTGTGTCTTACTTTGTTCTGCTTTTCAGTGCGTCGACATCTTAATTATCGTTTGAAGCATTTATTCCTTGTTTTGGTTCCTAGTTAATTGAAGGCATAAAATCTCTCTCTCTCTCTCTCTCTCTCTCTCTCTCTCTCTCTCTCTCTCTCTCTCTCTCTCTCTCTCTCTCTCTCTCCACAGAAAAACGAGTTACTTTTGTGATATCTCCCGATTAAAACTAGAATAAAGGTTTAAATATTTCCCTTGAGACATTTACAGTGGACGTCTTTTTATGGTAATTATGGCACCGAATTTTCATGGAAGCCCATTCCACCAGGAGGGCGAAAGTGATCGAGACACAAATCTGGTGGCATAGTTGTTTACAAGACAAAGAGAAAAAGCGGATTCCATAGATGACTGAAAAGCGACTTTTGTACGTGACTTAATTTTGTTCGCCGGTAAGGAGGTCGGCGAATTGTAGAGAAGGGGAGAAGTAGAAAAAATGCGAAGGAAAACGAGTAAAAAGACGGAACACGTTTTCTTTTACGATGGCGGGAAAAGTTATAAATCTTGGGACGAGTTCTTACGTGTGCCTTTTTTTTTGAAGTATCCCATTTGAAAATCATGATAAACTATATTTTTTCTGCTTTTAGGGGTGGGGTGGAGGTTGGTAGAGCGCAGGGGTGGTAGATGGGGAGGGAGGCTATGGGCTCAAGAAATAGCGGAGTGGGCAGTTCCTCGTTGTTCCCCCTGAGGGGGTTAGAGCCGGCCTGAATTTTGAACACGGTTTCTTCCCGTATACTTTCTATTGGCCACCTGGATTTTGGGTTGGCATTTCTTCCGTTTTCTCCGGACTTCCGTTTTTTGCGCGTTTTTGTTTTGCATACTTCGAAAGCTCTTGGAAAGCAAAGCGAAATATTAAAAGAAATAAGGAGACTTATGGAGCCGAGGATGCTTTGCCAATTCTTTCCTGGTGTGGTGGTGACGCCCGATTCCGCGCTTGTTACGCTTCGCTGCACATTATTTATTAATTAAGTCAATATGTTATTTATTGATTCAACATCTGTGTTTCACTACACTTCAGTTTTTCTGGGACCTTTCTTTTGGTTTATTCATTTTTCGCTCAGGTGCATTCCAATCCGTTGATATTTGTTTCGTAAGTTAATGGTTTTTGGTTTGTTTCGTACAAATAATAATAATAATAATAATAATAATAATAATAATAATAATAATAATAATAATAATAATAATAATAATAATAATAATTGATCTGAGCTAATGTTAAGCATTAGAAGGCAACTTTGTCGCGAGGACTACAGTCACAGCAATCGCGAAGCCTAATTTTTTGACCATTGCCTAAGCCGCTATTCACCCTTCGCATGTGTTATCTCGACTCTTTACCTGCAATATCCGATAGGATCCGAGGCACTTCGTCCGTGTTCTTCTCGATAAGAATGCTGCCGCAAAGGAACATTGTTGTTTTAACAAAATTGAATGTGGGTGACTGGAGAATGTTGCGGATTTATGGGTCCATTTTCGAAGTTCTAAGAGGAACGGTATGGAGTTGCAAAACCTTCAGTTGTGTCCTTTTCCACGAAAGATGTATGTATATATATATATATATATATATATATACATATACACGCACACATATGTATATATATATGTGTGTATGTTTATGTGTGTATGGGTGTATGTGGAGAGAGAGAGAGAGAGAGAGAGAGAGAGAGAGAGAGAGACCCAATGTCAAAGAGAGAAAGCACGTACTATATAGGAGAAAATCCTTCAATATAACGAATGTGCCATAAAGAAACCGGGGAGAAAGTGAGGCACACGCGAGACCTGGTCTACAGCGTAAGAAAAACTGGAAAAATTTTGCTGTCTGGAAATGTGGCACAAACCCAGCAAAAAAAGGGGGTGGGGGTGGGGAAGGGGGAGGCTGGCTTATTGGCATGGTCCACTGGTATGTTTGAGAGATTCACTTAGACATAAGAAATCCTAGTGGGACTTAACGAGGACACGATTCGTCCACACACGATGGTTATCCTAATCTCTTCGGCCAATCAGGTCCCACCCTCGGCAAACGGCGAGTGCCATTGGTATCTCGGGAAGGGCAGCTCGTAGCTGTTGGCCAATGGAAAGGGCTCCTCCAATGCAGGAGAAAACGAACGGGCGTAACTAGGACCTCCCGAAGGTACCTGGCTGGGGGTTCGATGCAGGTACTTGGCGAGGTGGCTGGTATCCTGCGTCTTCAAAGGGGAACTTGAAGTAGTCCCCGTTTTTAGAAGCGAACATGGCAGTCTTAATGGCTGCCATGATAGTCCTATATGTTCTTTATGGTTTGCATGAAATGTCTTCGATGTTTTATAGGTCCCTTAATTATGATAAGTATTCAGGCACATTCGGGGGATTGACAGTCACTTACCTGTCTGTCTGTTCTTTGTGACTGACGTTGTATTCATTATATATATATATATATATATATATATATATATATATATATATATATATATATATATATATATATATATATATACATATACACACACACATATATATATATGTATATATGTATGTATGTACATGTATGTATATATTGCTCCTGGGTGGGAACTATTGGCATAAAGTAAAGTATATACTGGGTACAGAGAAAGTTATGGTAATTAGGTAAATTGGCTATTATAAGTGATTCAACAGATGTGAGTTTTCCAAAGGTTTTTTATGATAAGTAAAATATGAATACTACTTAACTTTTGCATTTAGTAATAAGACGGCCACTTGCATTATTGTATGAAGGAAAATAACGGCTATTATTAAGATGAAAAACGCACGGGGCACACACGCTTTTGCTTTTCCAAATCAGCCTCTGAATTTCAGGGGCAGAAGCCATGTATGCTTTTCCCATGCCTGCGGAAGAGCCCAGGGTATAAACGATTAACCACTTGAGTGGTCACCCGTGATATAATTCTCTCTCTCTCTCTCTCTCTCTCTCTCTCTCTCTCTCTCTCTCTCTCTCTCTCTCTCTCTCTAATCCTTGTGACAGTCCAAGCTGTCAACTCTCCCCAAGCTTCTTATGAAAGAACAGGCACAACAGTGGAGTCCAAACTACATGGAATACTGTACTTACGGTGGTTTGGTGCCCTTCAGGACACTTCCAGGATTGCTAAGTCACGAAAACGGCCCAGGACCAAGCCCTGTGTGCGAATATTATGTGAATGGACGGTACCGGGAGCTTAAGGTCATTCCACTTGCCTTGCAGTCTGTCTTTATTAGTATTTTCACTTGACTTGTCTATTCACATCACATAAATTACCAGTGTTTATCCTTTTCGGAGTGTCTTGATTTAAATATGTTGATTGTCCTTAGTTTTGTACTTCCACTGCCTTGTTTCTGCTTTCACATAACCTGATCACTGGAAGAATAGTATCGCGAGCTGGGTAAATATAAGTGAAAAAATATGCTTAACACGTATTGCAGTGAAGAATTAACCAAGTCCACTAAATCACAAATTGAAGAAGGCGATGGAGCGCTGCAGAGTAGTAGTAGTGGTAGTAGTAGTAGTAGGGATTAGGCTTTGAAACGGCTCCAGAGACAACCGCTCCCTTTTGCGCTTTCCGTTCGTCCTTCTGTTGCTACGGCCCCGCGTCTTCTTCCTGCCTACTCCCGTTCCTACCTCAAGCCGCTGCCGACTCGGTGAGCGTTATCTATCGCTCTGCCGTTTTCACCGTCATCTCAGCCAAGACTCTTCATTTTGAGATGTTGGGTCAGCCTGGCAGCCTGACCCCTTCATCCTCCCCCCTAACGCCCCTTCCCCTTAGGATGAGCGACTTGGAGAGAAAGCAGCTTAGCTGGCTCGCAGACTCGCCAATAAGGCCTAGGGAGACTAGCGCCCCAGCCGTCTGAATGCCGATATACTTTCCATAGCTTACTCCCCATGCCTTTGCTATTTTTGCTTCCTGCTACTATTGCTGCTGCAACTGCTTGAGCTGTATCGCTTTGCGAATTTTCAACGTTACCTTAATGACCTTCAATCTCACATAAGATAAGCTGCAAAGATAAGGTGTTCTGTTTAGTTTCAGTTGCCTTTTTGTACCGTTAATACCGGGTCTGTTTAAGCTTCCCGTGAGGACGTCTTCCCAGGTATCAAAGGGGTACGGGTCATTACAGGTTATCTGTAGTTTTTGGTAAAGCCCTCTAAGTGTTCGTGTTTCTCTGAGTACAGGAAAATGTGTGTGTACGCTAGTAAGTCTTCGTGCACTTATTTTTTGCATACACATGTTTGTTTGCATTTAAATGGACGTTAAGATTAAACTTAGACTTTTCATGTCAAAACAATGCTCATTCGAGATTATGACCTCAGCGGAAAATGTATCAGTAATTTATCTTGTCCGTAACTGTTTCTTCCCGAAATCACAGCATGAATGTGAATAATATTCATCCTTATTTGAAGAAGGATGAGGCTACTTCAAACGCCAAATGCCATAAGCGAAGGGCCGTATCAATGGATACCACGAATGAATGCAGGTGTCGTTTTCCACCTGCAGTTATGTACGGGCGTAACTTACACTTTTTTTTAGAGGACTCCGTGCGACGGAAAGGCGAAGAAATAAAAAAAGTAAAGAAAAAGGTGGTACAATAAGGAGGCCGTACCTGGAGAGAAAGTGGTTCGACGTAAAAAGTGCAGGTAATCCATACTACAGCTTCCAGCGGTTTTGACCGGAACAAGAAGATGCCGACCGGCCCCTTCGATTCTTGTATTGCACCGGAATTTTCTCATAGTTTTGTTTTCGTGTGCTCATTTTCTATGGAATCACATGTGCAGTATTTTCGTAAAGTCAGTAAACTTGCAGTGATAGTAACTATACACGTACTGTATGTACACACACACATAAGTATTTACGCATATTATATATATCTTTACACATATAAGTATATACATATTATATATATATATATATATATATATATATATATATATATATATATATATATATATATATATATATATATATATATATATATATATATATATATTGTAAAGAAAATCCAGGGGTGCTGATCTCATCTATGAAAGCGATGGAAAGCTATGATACCATCTGAAGAGAAAACACAACCATATAGACATTAACTTTACAGCGATGTTTTCCGGTGAATACTGTAATCTTGCAGCTTTTCGAATAAAGAATGATATTACAGAATTAAATTAAAATAAAGTCTTTGGGATATTTTCCCTACCAAGGAATGTCCCAAGGTTGCTTTGCCTCCTTTACAGAGTATCAGTCTTAGAACCAGTTTTTCTCTCTCTGTCTCTGTCTCTGTCTCTCTCACACACACACACACACGTACACAAACCTTCGGCGTGCCACGTACGCTGTGTTTTCACTAACTACGTGCCTTGTGGTTTTTTCGCTTCTCTTCGCGCACTTCTGGGTAGCAGGTGCCATTTTCTCCTTGGTTGGTTTTCATTTCATCCTGGATTACGGCCTTTTGGTTTGGAAATTGGCTCGTGAGGATTGGGGTTCGAGTTTTCGTTCCGATTAAATAGGGTTTCGATTGATTTTAGAGAGTCTATTAAGTGACGGTGATTAGTTTTATATGAGAAAGGGCACTGGTTGTTATTTGAAAAAGCTTTCACGCTAAAGCAATTTTTTATACTATGTTGGGAAAGTCTAGATTTTAAATGAATTCAAAGTTTATCATTATCATTCATAGATGCGTGAGTTTATAAACTTTGAAAATTAGCAGAAGAATGTCTCTAAATTTTAACGGTTTGCAAAAGTTCTTTCAGAACTGATTGTTTTCAATTTTCCTCACAAAACGCAATTAGGCATTTTTTTGTTTTTGCTCGCTAGCTGTCAGACGAGTCTGTGTCAGAGTCAACGGGTGAAGAGGAATGCCGGCGATATTGAACTTGTTCAGGCGGCATGAAGGTGCTGGCTGCCTTCTGGGGGTTTTACGATCACGGCTGCAAGGAAAATTAGGCAATAAACAGGAAATGCTCGAACTGAACGATGTAAGTTACCGAAGAGATTTGAGAGAAGAGATGTTGAAAATATATGATGACTTTAATCGCATCAGTCTGAGCTAAGAGTTTTACTCATGGTGTTCGAGGAGGAGAAACTGATTAGTGAAAACTGGGGAAAGTACATAGGAATAGATTTCAATTCCAGAATAAATTGTTACTATATTCAAAGATAATACAGTATGTAAAGCATTGACGGCTAGTAAACTATTAGAAATGATCTTTTTACGGTCTTCAAGGAAGATTAAGTAAGGAACGAAAATAGGACGTCAATTTTCGTCTTATGTTGGTCAAAACGAATCATAAAACCCCAACCGAAAACACGTATAGAAAATCCACTGGGAATCAACAATGCAACTGGAGATGAGAATGGTTTGTAGATGGGCAGTTAGCTGTATCCTTTCACCGCCGCCTTTTTAGAAACCTGGGATGTCTTGGCTTTTATAAATTAAGTTTTGATTTGATAGGCGTTTGAAAAAAGTTAGATAAAAAGAAGGCATTCAATGTAAAAGTAAATGAGGCCGTCTCCTCCTGAAAATCTTTGAACCCAATACAATGAAAGGTATTCCTTTAGAATAGAACTTGGACCTTTGTAATGTTCCAGTGTAGTAAGACGTCCACAAACGTTGGAAACGTTTGAATTACTGCCGTGCTTAACAACGCATCGGACAACATATCGGAAAGGATAAGCTGAGTCAGTGTATGTGGAGCAGTCGAGCCTGGCGGGTGCCGTGAGGAGGACCTTTCTTGTTTTTTGTGGGTGTCTCGTGACCGTGGGCCCAGTTACCTCTAGATCCAGCTGAGGAGATTGTTGGCCAGGAGGCTGATAGCGGACGAAAATCTGGAAATCGGGGCGTGGTCCCTGACCGTCTTTCGAGACCAAGTGTTTTGATGTTATCGCGTCTAATGGCTTTTTCAAATCTGATATATACGTAGGTTATCTGCAGGATTCTCACTGACATTCGCCGTACCTTCTGTCTCTTTTTCTCCTGGTGCTTTCATATGATTTGCAGATTTTCTCGTGTTGTGAATATAACCACAGACTGGGAGACTATTCGCATTTTTTTTTTTTTTTTTTTTTACATTTTTAGATAGACAAGGTATAACCCTTTTCACTTTTGGTCGAGACGTTACAATTTTGTCATGTGTTGCGCATTTCAGATAATTTCACGTTAAAAAAAAGACCTACTGTGGTCTTAAATAATCCCCTATTTCAGAATCCTGAACTACCATAAAACCAGACGGTGCTTAGTTATTTGTAAACAAATAACGAATAACCTGCAAACTTCGGCAGGGATAAAAGTTGGGGTTGAGGCAAAAACAGATTTTCAGCGTAAGTTGCGAAAGACTTTATGCCAGTCTGATGCAAATGGCAAAACTGTCGGAACATGTTTATCCGTCAGAACATCAACAACCTTTCGCCTTGCCACTATCCTGAATTTTCATCATGATTTATTTCTTCCTCGGTACTTACTAAAATCTCTCTCTTCTTTTACATTCTTTTTCTTTTATAATGTATAACGGGTTTGGTTGAAGGAGGAGGAGGGGAAGGAGGCAGGGGGTGGGGGGCTGGGGGAAGTCTTTGAGATATAGGATGGATTCGTAAGAATTAATGTGTTCAGGTTTCTCAGCTGAATGACAGTTGAAGGAGATAAAAGAAGACCTTCTAGAGAGGAACGTAAGGTGGTATTTTTAAGGTTTTGGGGTTTCTTGGGGGTTATCGACTGTGGCTTTTTGTGTTGGTGTGGGCATGCGTAAGAGACACAACAGATTTCAGAGATAAGCTGAGAGGAAGCAAATTGCATTACTCAGCAGGGGATTTTTTTTTATAAGAGATACTGCAAGAAAGGCTTTTAAATGGTGATTTATTAATTCCTTTATTTACAAAGGGATTTATTATTTTGGTTTATTGCGAAGTTAGACGTCACAGCTGTGACTGTCGAATGTTATGCGGGAAAACTGGTCTGATTTTACTTTGCTTATTTATTTTCTGTGATCAATTCGCCGAACATTGTATTTTAATTTTTTTATCTTGTAGGTTTATCTTTTGGAAATCCTAAATATTTGTATTTCGGCCTGTCGCGGACATTATTTGAGACCTTCATTATTTTAACGTCAGTATGAAAATAACTTTAAGCCTGAAATTATTGAAAGACTCTAGTAATCACTGAGGGAAAAGTTTAATAAATAATTAATACACGTGTCAAAGCAGAAATAAAGTTGGTTTTTGTTTGTGCTATTCTTATTCAAAATCTTGAGAAACTTTTTTTTTTTTTGTGTGGGGATGAAAAATGGTGCGGATCGGATCAGTCGAGTGCAGATCCCATCTTGTCAACCTCCAGTGTCCTTGCCCTTCGCCTTCTTCCTCTCTCAAGAAGGCTGCAAGAATGCAAGGTCAGTGGCGTGATCTCATCGTTCAGAACTGCTTTCCGCTTCGTGGCCTCCGCAGAAGAGTTTACTTGCTGTTGCTGGCTGCATTAATGGCTAACTGAAGACATACTGCATAGCTGTGGAGGTTTTGTATTATATCTCTCTCTCTCTCTCTCTCTCTCTCTCTCTCTCTCTCTCTCTCTCTCTCTCTCTCTCTCTCTCTCTGTGTTCATATTCGTCGCTGCATTGTCTAAATTTAAAAAGATGTCACGAAGTAATGTTTTTAAAAATTCAAAGGTTTTATTCTAACGAAATACCAAACGAACAGACACTTGCACAGTGACTCAGTACAAATCTCCATACTTGGCGCGCCTGTAACAAGCTACAAGTTTTCCTACAATACAAGAGTTTCTCGGAACAACTTTTCCCAGAGTTGGTTCATGGACACTAATGACAAGGCGTTGCCTTAACACTCGCGCACACACACATATATGTATAAATATAATGTGTATACACACACACACACACATATATATATATATATATATATATATATATATATATATATATATATATATATATATATATATATATATATATATTCGGGGAGACGTTCGAACGCCATTCATGCAGGTATACATCCATCCATCCTGCCATTCATTCCCTTCTCCCTCCCTCCCCCCTCCTTCCTCCCCTCCCCGAACATCCTCGGTGCGTCCCCCCTTTAACCTAGAATGACTTTCTCGGCATTTGCCGAAAGGAGGTTACCTGTGATCCAGAATAGAAACGCTTACTTTACATTAGAAAGTCCTTTTAGGCTGCGCATAGGCTCTCTTGTGTACTTTACAGCTGTTGCTACAGCTGGTGGTGTCGTTGCTGCTGGTGTTGTTAGCCCCGCCACTTCAGCTAATATCCGTGGTGTTGTTGTCGAAGGTCCCGTTCGTAGTCAGGCACCGGTGGGCTAATTTCTCACATTGTTTGGTTTTGGTATTGTCGTAGTCTTAGGGTAAAACGTGTTGTTACTGTAAATGTTTTTGATGTTGTTTTTCTGCCGCCTCCCCTCCCCTTTTTGAGGTTGTTTTCCTTCCCCTTTCCTTATTAATCTTATATAAATCACTTCTGGGCTAGATTAAGAAACTAGATTGTGTTCCCAACGTCTTTTGTTTTAAGAAGAAATTGCCGGTATACGTAGTCAGATTAGTAAAAGCCGTCCCTGTCATTTGTATATTTACTCATCCGTTCATGAGATTTTCCATTCGGCCAATCATCGCCCGTCCTGTAGACGCCACTGTCGCTGTCGTTTCAGAGACAGCCGCAACAAGGACGTTTTTTTGTTCGCCGGTCATTGCCATGGAACCATTTGATACCTGTTGGTAATTGCGACCATGCCGCTCTTTCTTTGCAAGTTGCACATTTCATCCATACTGTTGTTCATCCGTATAATCTTTTAATTCATGGTGCTTCCTCTTGCGCGTTCGTTGCTGAAAGAGATGCTGAAAACGTTCTTTGTAACTTTCACACTTTCCTTCCTGATTTTTTGCTTGACCTTTCTGCGGTGACTTGTCATTTTAACAGGACTGGGTCTAAAAATGATAAATTGAATACGGGATATTTCAGGAGTGCTGAAACCGTTCTGGTAACGCCTCACTATTAATATTATTCTTTGCGCCTCCATGAGAAAAGAGGGAAGATAAAGAAAGCTTATGGGTGACCTACCTAAGTTTCGGCAGACAATTTTGCCTTTTGATTAATAGTCATGAAATTAGCATATCAGAATTATACAAATCTCCTGTCTCCTGTGTTCAGTGACTCATTTCGAGATATAATAAAAGGTATTGCTATTGGGACTTTTGTTCTCCGTCAGATTTCGAAACCCAAATTCAGTTTGAGGGTTAATAGGCTATGAACAGTAACAAATCAGCTCTACACGCTGTGTCGAGTTTGAACAAAAAGGTAAACGAATTGATGCATTTAGATGCAATTGAACATATGGCAGAGATATTACATTTAATTTCAAGTTAATGATAAAGAAAGAATCGTAAACATTTTACCCACTGTGATAGGCATCATTCTTATCTGTTTGTCATCTTTAAACTTATACATCACTATTTTAAAGTGGGCAGATCGCGGACGAACTTGCCAGTTTTTTCTAACAACGAATATGTTGAACGCACCCAGTTTTTTCGCCATGTTGTTCGTAAGCAACAGCCTAACAATTGCTCGACCTGCATTCCTAACTGCATAGTAGGTCATGAGCAACCTACTCCGGGGGATTAGAGAGAGAGAGGCCTTGGAAGGCTTAAATTGAACCAGTTGAACCACGCACGCACACACACACCATACACATACACAGACGCATGCACACTCACACATACAGACAATGCGCCTAGTCGTTGCCAAGGTACCGAGATATTCAGGTGTCGATAGTTATGCGGAATGCATCTTCAATTTCCCGCTGGGAAGATATGCAGAACGGAGGCAGTTTCTTTCTTTCTTTTTTGTGATCTTCAGCTGAAAACCCTTATGGACTGAGTCAAGAGACTATAACCCGAGAGGGCTCCAAAGGGAAATCAGCCTTCAGAGAGAGAGAGAGAGAGAGAGAGAGAGAGAGAGAGAGAGAGAGAGAGAGAGAGTCATAGGAAAAGGTGATAATCAAATAAATATGAGGGGATACGAAAATAAAACTGATACACCTGAAATTCAGGAGACGTCAGGAGAGAGCATGAATGAATGAGCTCATCGCTTAAATATCTGATCAGAAGATTCCCCAAGGGCAACAGGCGAACTACTCCACAGTTGCAGCTTAGATAAAAATCCCAGCAAACCGAGTAGTATTGAAAACATGATGTTAGAAAACGACACACTCTTTGTAGAAAGCCTTTTGTAGAGATGAAAAAGAAGTCTGAATAGATGAAATTCCGTCCGTATTATTGTCATGTGTGCACATGGCTCTTACTCGCCTATGTGGGACGCGTTGATTCCAGCTGCGAAGAAGCCACAACGCTGCCAGCGGTGATACATAATTGGTCGAGAATAGTATGGAGGACGAGGAGCCGAGTTATGGGTCTTGCATGAATAAAAGTACATCTGAAAGTGGGGCCTAAGGGTGCCGTAGCGAAAGCAGGACTTTTCTTCTCTCTCTCTCTCTCTCTCTCTCTCTCTCTCTCTCTCTCTCTCTCTCTCTCTCTCTCTCTCTCCTTTAAGCAGAAGGAGGTTTGGTATTCAAGATAGTGTTGAAAAAAAAGAGAAAGAAAGAAGAAAGAGGTTGAGAGAGGGCAGCACTCCGAAGGGATTGAAGGGGAAGGGGTTATCGGAATGACTCGAGAGTTTCCTTTTTAGGTTTTTTGGGAAAAGCAGGTTTTATCCCAATGGTATTATTGATAGAGAAAGAATGAGGACAGGGCCAGTGCCTCTTCTCAGACCTCAGCAACACCACCACTACTACTACTACAACTACTACTACTACTACTACTACTGCTGCTGCTGCTGCTGCTCCAAATAATAATGAAAATAATAGCGATAAAAATGACATGGCTATTGACATTATATTGTACTTGGAACCATCGATCTATTTTTATTGCAGCCAGTTGGACTCGATCACCAAAAACCCGGTTGAGTTTGGAAAACAAGGCGTGAGCCAATTCATCTCTTCACGCCTTCAGCAAAGAGGTCACTGAATGGGTCAAGTGAAGTCGCGAAGGTCTGTTGCAAAGGTCGAATTCAGAAAGTTACGATTGTTGTGAGACCGGGGGTGGCGGGTGGGAGGAGGAAGAGGAGGAGGAGGAGGTTATAGAAACCGATTACAGTACTTGCTCAATGGGTGCCGAGTGTAGGTCGGTTTCTTAGCAGGGAATTTGGGGGGAGGGGGGAGAGGCGAAGGTGGGGGGAGTGATGGACGAAGGGGGCAGCCTGCCTCTGGTTTGAGTTACTAGCTATGTGAAAGTTACTGAAAGAATCGAGAGTTGGCGGGTTGGCACTAGTCGTTAAAGGCAAACGTGCAGAGGGCATTTAGAGATCCCTCCTTTTTTCTTCTTCTTTTTTATCTTTTAAAGAATGTGGTATGACTAGAGGAATCGGCCAACTACTTCTTTCTTATTCTTCGGGGAGGCCAGGAGATCCGGTACCGTTGTCGTATTTTTTTTTTTTTAGTATTTTTTTCTTGTGACCCCCAAACTCTATCTCGCCCTTTGTAAATGCATATTATACGGATTCCGAGAGCCCTTCTGAAGTCTAATCAAACATTGCTTCGGAGCACAATAGGCGAACAGATTTAGAACGCCCTTTTATCTGCTTTTATTTAGCTTTCGTAACAAATGATATTTGGTTCAAGAATATAGATGTGTCGCTCGTGGATCATCTTTTTACTCTTTAAAGCTAATAGTTTTTCATAAACGCTTAGATTTTTTGATATACGATCTCTCTCTCTCTCTCTCTCTCTCTCTCTCTCTCTCTCTCTCTCTCTCTCTCTGTCTCTTTCTCTCTCTGACTGCGACGGTAACACATTCAAGGCTGGAGATGTCAACGTTCGGAAGAAACTGTGGCGTGCATAAGTATGCTAACTTAGCATACGCATTACCTACCTCCTCATTACAGAGCAACTGCTTTTTTACTCGGTGTAAATAACCATGGACATCTTTCAGCCGGTCCGAAACAATCATTTCATGTCCGTCATCTATTTAGAGTGGCCCTCTGATTGGGCCATCCCCCCCGGGACGGCGTCCGACGAGAACCGCGAAGCAATAAAACCGTGTAACGATCAACCGGTAAACAATAGTGGACAACTTTTATGCAGCTTTTATGCACGCTGGCCAGCTGATTGCTATAGAACTGTTCGTTGCGTTCCATTAGAGCTTATTTACATCGGCGTTAAGCGACGCATAACTCTCTTCATATCATGCCGGTTTCTCCCCGGATTAGAGCCTATATTCTTCATTCTTTATGTCTTTCTGATTAAGGATATGAGTGGCGATATTACTTTACGAGCGTTCTCTTCCTTTTAAAGGTTCCTCTCGTCATGCTTCTTTTCCCCGTATAGTCGATTATGGCTCTACTGTAACATTTTTCGGGGTTTGCCGCTCGGGGAAACGAATCGTCGTATGGACTTACCTTTCAAAAAGATGAATGCGCCTAAGGGTTTATAAACAACGTTACGCCCTTAACTTTAATATTAGCGAAGATCAGGAGAAATAAAGACACAAAAGCACAAGCATCGTGGGCACGACCAACTATAGAAATTGCTCTGCAATACAGGGGATTGCAAGACAACTAAGAGGCCTTTACGTAACAACCAATTCAGTTTACGAGGTTGCATTATTATTAAGATTACGCTAACATACATTTCTTCAGTAAAGTCTGTTTTTCCTTTCGAAGATATGAAATAATGGACTAATATTATTTCGGAGATCAGGGATGGGATGACAAGATGAACTTTAGAAAAAAAAAGGATCTATAGAGAGATTAAGCAAATTGAACGGTAGCATTGGCCATGGGGAAACCGACTCCTATCACCTTGAAAGACGTAAAGACGAGACTTCAGTAAAGTCGCAATGAAAGCTCGACCTTACGGTCCATGCTTGCATGAGGAATGTAGGTGACGCCAGCCTGCTGAATTCGGAAGTTGAAGTAGGACCGAGTTACGGAGGCACATGCTCACACACGCACACACATACACACACATACACGCCGCGTTATGACACACATCCGGGACTTCTACCGTGTGTGTTTGTGTGACGCGACGCGAGTAATTTATTCATCTAGTTAATGATTTAAAGTTCAACGAGGTTCGTACAATTTTTTGCTGTTCTTCTGTTCCGTCCGCTTGGACCCGAAAGTTGGTGGACTTCATTTGCATAATCACTTTAAGATTCCTTCTCCCGGTTGAAATGATGAGTAAATTTATGGGATAGTATGTGTGCTTTTTGTTTCAACACGGAGGTAATAAAGCGTATAAATGATACGGTTTTCAGCCGTTAGTCTTTTAAGTCTCAAGTTTTTATATCACGACCGGGTAATTCGTCTAATAAATTAACATAACCCGTTTTTAAGTGAGGCGACTTTTTCATATTGTTTTTTTTTTCTCCAGTAGCTTGAGAGGCTTTATTAAATAAGGCCACCGAGGGCATTCATATTTCAAGCTTGATTAATGTTGACAAATAAACGAAGAGATGGAAGGAATTTTCTGTGAGCAAATAAGAAGGCAAATTAACAGGCAAAGCAGATTTTCGTGTCGCCAAACTATAGAAACTTGTTCCCTATATTAATGTAGTCTAAGAAAATGAACAAATTTCTAAGTGCTTGAGTTAAAATATTAATTATGAAATGAACATCGACGACTTTGTAATGAATGTTAAAACGGTCGTTACAAAATAGAGAAATGAATTTAACAATTTCTGACAATATAAAAGCATAAAGAATATCCGCTCGAAAAGCACTTTATGGTGTCTTTGTCTGTTGAGGAATGGATGGGGGCGAGATCTGCTAAAAACACTTTATGAAAGCAGTAAAATAACCCGAATATGGAGAGAGAGAGAGAGAGAGAGAGAGAGAGAGAGAGAGAGAGAGAGAGAGAGAGAGAGAGAGAGAGAGAGAGGAGGAAATTTGGAGGCAAAATGGAATATATATATAAAATGAGATATATATACATACATACATACATACATATACATACATACATACATACATACATATATATATATATATATATATATATACACATATATATGTGTGTGTGTGTGTGTGTGTACATAATATCTTTTACTGTATCTTACAGTGTACTATGCAGATGAAAAGACCTATAAAACACTACATACACGCTGCAACCATATTCAAAGTACATGTATTGGTATTCGAAATATATGGTTATAACGTGCATATGGTGTTTTTATAGAGAGAGAGAGAGAGAGAGAGAGAGAGAGAGAGAGAGAGAGAGAGAGAGAGAGAGAGAGAGAGAGAGTAAGGGTACGAACACAAACAGACAGTACGATGGAAAACAGTGAATAGAGGTTTCTTAGAAAATAGTTAATAGAGTTCTCCCAGACAAGATGCAGAGAAAAGACAAGACGATAAGAACTCTGATGATAATGATGACGAAGCTGGTCGAAGAACACAAGACGCTAATCTGAATGACAAAAGGAGGAGAAACCAACGCAATAAATAAGCCGAGAAGGAGACCGGAGTTGGTTCAGAAAGTCTCTCATGTAAATAAAACTCGCTCGTGTTTGAAGATCGCCGAGGATTGTTTGCCTGTTTGGTACCTTGTTTGCCTTTTATTCATTTGCTTCCTGGCTGTGCTTGCTTTGTTATCTTTCCCGTTTTCTTTGCCTGTTTGTCGGCGTCCGTGCTTGGCGTTGCCGACGCCTTGGCGAAGTTCTGCTCTTTTTGCATACATCTTTTTTTTATGTATATCGTATTTCTAAATTATATTTTTTCACAACTTATTCTTTATTTATCATTGTTTGGCTTATTAATTCATCTGTCGCATACCCGTTTATTCTTAGTCCCGTATTTGTTACTTATTTTTACCTTGTTTTTGCCATCTTTACTATTGTTTGGTTACCTATTTGCATTCGCAAGCAAAATTATCTTGTAAATTGCTCGGGAGTGACAGGCCATAGCAACGCAGGAGACGTTGCCTTTTCAAAGGAATGTGACCAGTGGCTTGCAACATCTTTGTTCGATGTCCATTGAAATTGATGTAGTAGTATCTCCCGAGATAAAATGGAAAGCTATTTTTCATCGGATATAAGTTATAGTATCTTAAACATTGCAAATGCTATACAAATACAATTTTTTTTTAAACTACAGTGTTTCAGGAATGCGGTACAACAAAAAAAATATTGTAGAGATTGATTTCATAATAAGGTTTTTCTATATATATATTTTATATATATATATATATATATATATATATATATATATATATATATATATACATACATATATATTCATACATTATATGTATACTAATTATTCAGATAAAACAGCGACAGTGATAATGGGCCGGACTGTCATAATAGTGTTTTCTTTTTTTATCGCTGCGATGATATAAAGTCTGTGTGTGAACTGCAGTGTTTGACTTGGGGTACGTGACTTATCTCATAATGAGAAATTAATGTTTCTTTTTTTTATGAAATGGCGGGTCTGGGTGAATGTACTGTTTTTACAACGAACGTGTCTTGTGCACGTCATGTAGGGGAGGCATTAATATGATCGACTGTGTTTTATGTATATTTCGTGTCTTCTAGTGGAAACAGAGTGATTATGAACGCTGGTGATAAATGAGTTTTTTGCGAGATCGTGTATATGGGTGGCTGGAGTGCTGGCGAACACACCTTACAGGAGAATGAAAGGAATATGAAAGATTAATGTTGAATGAGATTAAAAAATTAAGTGTAGTTATTTATTCAAGGAACTGGGCTCCTTATGATTACGAGGGCTTTTGGAAAATGAGTTGTATTTCCATTTCATTTGCTTATTTCACTTGTTTCCTTTCATTTGTCTAACCGTAAAATATAAAACTACATTTTAATTTTGTATTACTTTATTTTCTAGAAAAATTGTTTTCTTACATAGCAATTTTCAGATTTTATATTTGTGTTTGGTACTGGCAAGTATTCAAGTTCGATAAATTCATTCATGTACAAAACGTTTTATGTCCTTAATCACCCATAATAGTTTTATTAGAGAAGTTTATCAACGTACAACAAATGCCTTCTGTAGCAAACCCTTAATACTACAGCAGTCTTGGATAACAGTCTTAATCCACAGTCTGGTTCCGCGCATGCGTAACCGTGCGAACAACACGCGCTCTGACGGTGATTTCAACGCCATCAAGGTACCGAAAGGTAAATGAAGTTGTTTCTGATATAAACATACGCCGCTCATGTTACGCGCTTGTCCCCCGTCGAGTTATTTCCCGTTACGCTCAGCGGCAACGTCCTTTTATAAATTCAACGCGAACGTTTATGAAAGATCAACTTGCGATGCAAGAGAAGATATTTTTGCCATTGATCATGAAAATGTTTGGATGGCATCACGTCTCGAGGTACGAATGTCAGTTAAGCATTCATAATCAACATGTTTTGTGTGTCGTATTTCATTATATATATATATATATATATATATATATATATATATATATATATATATATATATATATATATATATACACACACACACAACATCCACACACATATATATATATATATATGTATATATACTCAAAAGATGTTGTGGAAGCGTTTAGAACAAGGGGCCTGTTCATGGTTCGGAGGTGAATATGACAGTGACTGTTGACTCTCTCTCTCTCTCTCTCTCTCTATATATATATGTATATATATATATATATATATATATATATATATATATATATATATATATATATATATATAATATAATATAAGAAAACGACTAGTTGCTGTGAAAACATCCTGTAAAGGTGAAATTTTCAGCTTGACTCTCCTGCAAAAGAAGTTTGGGAATTTCTGGTAAACACATCTGGCTAAAGTCTCGTTGCGAGTAGTACCATAAAGAACCTCTGTCCAGGTAATCAGTGTTGTTTGTTGCACGAGTGCTTGATGAAGGCTTTTGTTTTTTCTTCCTTGTGCTTCAAGTTCGAGACGTCAAGCGAGTCTTGCATCCATTGCTGTTGCGAAAATTAGGAAATTATGTGCCTTATTTTTTAATCTTTAACGTTTCCGCATTACTCTAGCATTTTTTGGGAAAATCAAATGTTGACTATGCGTTACGTTGTAACTCCAAGAGAGATTATTAATGCCAAAAATTTTACATATGGCAGTAAACTCTCTCTCTCTCTCTCTCTCTCTCTCTCTCTGCAAAAGCATAACTACTGTGATTCGGAAATAAAGGTCATCAGTATATATCGAGTAATGCTTCTCATTCTTCTAAAACTTTTCAGGCTTTAAACTCTCTCTCTCTCTCTCTCTCTCTCTCTCTCTCTCTCTCTCTCTCTCTCTCTCTCTCTCTCTCTCTCACTCTCTCTGCAAAAGCATAACTGTTGTGATTCGGAAGTAAAGGTCATCAGTCTATATCGAGTAATGCTTCTCATTCTTTTAAAATGTTCACTATGTATTCGAATGTGTGTCGAAGCAACCACGACAAATGAAGCGAAAAAAAAAAATCTAAATGACATACACAAATAAATCGATAAAAAAAAAATCACCGTGAATTGAAGTTCACACCACTATCTGCTTGGTACCGGGTAATACGAAACGATGCGCATTGAATAATGAATCCGTCAGGTTCCAATCATTTGGTGACCAGCCCAGGACCCTGATTGAGACGTGTCACGCACGCGTTACGAACGGTACCGGGATAGAACACACACACTGACCGGTAAAATTTGCCGTTGTTTAATGGAACACTGTTTCTTTCTTTTTTTGAAAGTATAAAGTACTTTTTTCATGGTGATATTTTACAGAGTGTGAGGCTCGCGTAAATTTTTTTTCAGGCGATTATTTCTTGTTTTGAATGTTGGAAATTGCATGTTTGCCATAATTTAGAAACTAGTATTTTATTCTAACAAGATGTTCCCAAGAAATGTAATATATATATATATATATATATATATATATATGCATATATATATATATATATATATATATATATATATATATATATATATATATATATTATATATATGCACATGTATATATACATATATGTAAATATAAACATATACATATAATCTTGTGTGTGTGTATGTATGTATTTGTGTCTGAAAACAGTTACCAAAGCTACTTTGCTTACATGTATTTGTAAGCAGTGGTTTAAATGAATTTACGAAAGATTTCTATACGATACAGTGACTGCAAGTAAGTATGTATATATGCATATATGTATCATACTCTGGCATATTTGGAAACCATTTGAAGGCCCAAAAGAAGTGAAGATTTCATTTAACTTGCCTGGCCTTGGACCGTAACAGCCCTTGAAGTACTTTTTGGCAGACTCGTTTACATACCTGCGGGAGAGAAAGTAGAAATTGTTAGACAAATGGTGTCAAGTGCTCTCGCTGTCATGCTCGTTAACAAATGTGCAGAAGAATAACTGGGGGAGAGGCGAAGGCATATGATGAGAGAAAGAGAGCGAGAGAAAGAGAGAGAGAAAACTGTAATATTAAAACATGATGATTTTTAAAAAATATACCTCAACATCTGAAAAGAGAACTCTTTAGTTTTCACACATACACACACGCACACATACACCCACCACACACACACACACACACATATATATATATATTATACACACACACACACACACACACACACACACACATATATATATATGTATATATCATGGCCACGTTCAGTTTTCAATCTACGTAGAGAAAACCAGCAAAATATAACAAAGATTCATCCGTTCACTGAGGAGTTGACCGACGAGAGAAAGTAGAGAAATAAATGGGAGAGATATAAAAATAACAAGGTAAGATCAGGCGGCGGGGCTACAAATGGCTCGGAAGACTATCCATGATGGAAAGAAAGCTTGCGGTTGAGGCTTCTTCAGACGCCTGACTTAATGGTACTATGTGTTTCCCCTCTCGCAAGAAGGAGGAGGTCTTCGACCCCAACGGGCGGAGTGCGTGGCTTTCATACACTCTGTATGTGTATGCTAGCGTATTATGTATTTGTGTATGTATTCTTGTTTGTGATTTTCTTGTATTCATGCTATGGAGCTCTTCTGCTTAGAGGTTTATGCACGATTCAGCAGGTAAAGTATGAATGTGGCAGTGGCGATTTTGTATTGAATTCATAGTAACCACCTTTTGAAATCGGCTCATTTATATATATATATATATATATATATATATATATATATATATATATATATATATATAATATTGTGTGTGTGCGTGTGTGCTATATATTTGTGGGTGTGTGCGTGCGTGTGTGCCTAAGAGTATATGTTACGAATATATGTTTTATTTATGAAAACGCCAATTCCCCATTACAATATTTTTGAAATTCTTTTTCTCAAATGTGGCCTGGTTTCATGCCCTCCATAATTAGAGGATTCGTCTTCGTTTTAGAGAGCATGCGAGTCGCCGTAAAAACGTGTCGGCAGCTTGGTTGAAAACGCCAGAGAAACTAGTTTTTAACTTGGGCAAGTTTTTGAGTCTCAGTCGAATTGTGACGTCACTCTTGCCCGTCTGGTCATTTTGCACAGTTAGTTATGTCACTCTTGTTGGCCTTATTTTCTTTCACTCTTATTGGCATTATTATTTTTTCACTCTTATTGGCATTATTTTGTTTCGTATAGGCGACAGGTTTCAAGATTTGTTTTTAGATCTGAATGGACCTTTAAATTGCTCTTTTCTCTCAGTGAGAATATTTTGATTGGCGGGTGTACTGTTACCATGAATCCATAAAAACTGTTAATAATTCAATCACTTGCATGCTATTAACTCGAAAATCGACAAAGAATTTTCTGTGGCCCACTTCAGATCATAAATTGTCTTATGGTTCGAAAAATTCTTTTTGACACTGGAATTAATTTTCATGATTAAAAACTTCTGTCCTTCTCTCTATTATATATATATGTATATATATTTTCTGTTCCACGCGTGATTGTGTGTTGATTATTTCTATGTATGTATATATGTATGTATATATATATATATATATATATATATATACATATATATATATATATGCATATATATATATATATATATATATATGTGTGTGTGTATATATATGCATACACACACACACACACACATATATATATATATATATATATATATATATATATATATATATATATATATATATATATATATATATATATATATATATACAGTATATAAAACTTCCTAAACTCTGGAATATCAGGTTTTTCCTGATGCTTTCCGGATGCAATTTTATGATTTTATCTAATCCTTTTTATTCCGAGACAATAAGTAGTTAAAAGTCATGGCTAGTCCATTAATTATCACGTGGGACTCCCTTTCTCTTCCTTTCCTCCTTTTTCTCTTTCTCCTGTCATTGTCATTTTACTGGTTTCTTTTACTTTTGTAAACTTCGTACATATGGAAAATTTTGCTTCAGGCATTTTTTGGGATCACTTCCTTATCCATTTTTTCTTGCTAATGTCTGATGTAGTGATATTTGTATTTTTTTTTTTTTAGGTTTGATATTTCTTTTTCGGTTTTGTATTTTCATTACGTTTTTACTTCATTATATAACAGAAGGGATGCTAAAGTATCCGTAGACTAAGGTGGGATTTGTTAGTAACGACCAAGGTTAATTATGAGAGAGAGTTTTAAATTTTTTGATTGATTATCTTTAAAGGGAGATATAAAAATTAATTTAAATAAATAATCTAGGTAAAATACAGAAAATGGAAATTATTCGAGACTATTTGGTAAAAATGATGAAAGGGAAGGGTGGAAAGCAAGATATATTGAAAAATCAAAATGAAATAAAGAGAAGCGGAAAATGTTAATGTGTAGCCCAATCCGTAACGTCACGCCTACCGACTTATGCATTGTAAGCAACTTTCCTTCCTGGGTATTCCTTCCTAATCCTCGGTCCCTTCCCATCTTCCTCGCCCACTCCCCTTCCCTATCCTTCACCCCTCCCCACTTCCCCCTTTTTAACAGTGAGTGACTGACCTATGTACTGTACATACGTACATTGTTTCTTTTTCCGCATTGCGTAGAACACGTTTTTATTTATAAGATCATAGCGTTTCTCACCCTTAAGAGGTACCCATATATATATTATATATATATATATATATATATATATATATATATATATATATATATATATATATATATATATATATATATATATATATATAAACATGATTTTTACCTGCAGACGTATACGTAAGTAGATCTTTTTACTCAGGATGAACAACATTTAGGAGGACAAATAGTGTGACATTGTATCGCCTTTCATTAGTACACGCTCAGTATACAAGGTGGAATGTGAGAGCGATAGCCACCCATTGTAGTCATTAGCTAAACAAGTCACGGACGCTTGTTTAATTCTCCTTTAAGCTTCACTGGCGTAATTCGCCCTTTTCGTGAAGAAGCGGGAAGGGAGTACTTAAATATATACAGAGAGACGTGATAGCACTGACAAGAACAGTGCGAAGTCGTGAAGAGCGCTGGTAACCGCTGTGCGATGTAAACAGGCCCGACAACCTCTAGCGCGATAATGCAAGCAGTTCTGCCAAATGCTCTGTGAGTACGTAAGATGTGCCGACAGTTGGTTTTTGATGACGGAACTGGCTCTCAGTAAAAGACCTAAGTAGCAACGTTAAGACCTAATCATCTGTGACAACTGCAATGTGAAGACCAAATCATCATTGGCAACTGCATTGTGAAGAGATAATAATTACTGGCAACTGCACTGTGAAGACCTAATCATTATTGGTAACTGCATTGTGAAGACCTAATCATCATTGGCAACTGCACTGTGAAGAGCTAATAATTATTGGCAGCTGCAATGTGAAGACCTAATCATCATTGGCAACTGCATTGTGAAGACCTACCCATCACTGGCATCTGCATTGTGAAGACCTAATCATCTGTGACAGCTGCAAAGTGAAGACCTAATCATTATTGGCAACTGCATTGTGAAGACCTAATCATCATTGGCAACTGCATTTTGAAAAGCTAATAATCTTTGACAACTAAATTGTGAAGGCCTAACCATCTTTGATAACTGGAGTGTTAAGAGGTAATCATCTCTGATTATTGCAGTGTGAAGACCCAGTCATCTCTGACAACTGCATTGTGAAGACCCATTCATTTCTGACAACTGCATTGTGAAGACCCAGTCATCTCTGACAACTGCATTGTGATGACCTAGTCATCTCTGGCAATTGCATAATGAAGACATACATAGCACTGACGACTGTAAAGTGAAGATGTAAACCGCTTTTGATAACTGTAGTATGAGGATGTAAGTAGCCCAACATCGGCATTGTGAAGATATATAAAGTCACGGAAACTGCAATGTAAGAGTGTCAACAGCACTGACAATTGGAGCAGGACGTAAATAGCTGCAGCAGGAACAGCATGGAGATGTATATAACTGGCTCTGTCAGCTGACCTAGCACTGGCAACGTCTGGTGAGAATGTAAGCAGTTCGAATAACTACAACTGCAGTGTGAAGATGTACTTGGCCTTGACGAAATCATAAGGAAGACTTACATCGCGCGTGCGTTTGCAACGCGAGATCAAAACAGGCACTGAAATACAAACGCAATGCAGCATGAAGATGTAAACAGACTTGACAGCTGGAGTGTGAAGGTGTAAATGGTCCTTTCAATTGCGATAGGAGTGATGTAAATGCTTCAGCAATGTTCGTCTGAATTACACCTATTTTATCGCACTTTCCACGGTGCTGTTGTGGTTTCGAGGCGCGCAATTTCGGTTTTATTGCGGGCGGTAGACGCGCTGTGGTTGTCGACGTGTGTAGACAAGAGCATGCAGTCATGCATACACATAGACTGTTAAATAATTCCTTTGTCAAAGCGAAGTCTGAAAAATTAAAATTTTTGAGGAAAAATGAGTATTTGTGGAATGATACAAATTGCCAAGAAATGTCCATTTTCATGCTCTTTATGATGTGACGAATAACTTGCATTTTATAGAAAACGTAACGTAGTCAGTCGGCAATAGTTACCCCCGCAACGCCCTCCCCATTTATCCAGGTAGTTGAACCCCATACTCTCAAACGTCAAAATGTAATGAAATAAAGCAAACACGATCAGATTTAACTGAATGAAACAAATTGGTATTAAGGCATGAAAAACACTAAGAATAAATTATGATTCATAAATCTTAATAATAACTGGCAATAATACTCGTGTCGCATCGATTCTACAGGACATCCTCAAGAGCATTACTCTGCTTATTTTCTTTTACATTTATTGTGGCGTACTTGTACCATTCATTTGGATGAAAAAGAAACTCGTCTTGTAGCCGAATCATGTTGTTTAATGATCATGTACCATTTTTTTCTGACGCCACACCAAGCGTAAATTACGAGTTGTATTCCAGACAGTAAGAAAAAAAAATAATGTAGCTGTTGTCAACTAAGATAAGTTCCTTTTTTTTATTTTACGCTTTTTTTGTTAATTTCTCTCTCTCTCTCTCTCTCTCTCTCTCTCTCTCTCTCACTAAACAATTCTTAGTTATTCGTTCAGGACGAAACACACACAAACTCTCTCTCTCTCTCTCTCTCTCTCTCTCTCTCTCTCTCTCTCTCTCTCTCTCTTTAAACAATTCTTAGTTATTCGTTCAGGACGAAAAACTTTTGTTTGATACAATTTTTAATGTATTATCATTATTAATTTGTTTACTACTGTAACCACTACTTGTATCAACGATTTGCAATAAAATGATGGTAAGTAGTAGTGGCTGTAGCATTAGTATTATATTTTATAAAACTTTTTAACGAAATATTTTTAATTCGGAAAAGGTCTTTCTTAAGAGGAAGTGTCAGTTTCGCCACATCTAGCTAGACAACGGTCTAGCGCTTGAGATCACGTCATAAGTATTTTACAGTCTGAAGAGAGAGAGGTCACGTGCATATGCAGATTTATTATAAAGAGAGAGAGAGAGAGAGAGAGAGAGAGAGAGAGAGAGAGAGAGAGAGAGAGAGAGATTCGTGGGTTTATCGTGACGATCGGAATATCAGATTCGTGTAAGATCGTGTGTATCAATTGACCTGCTCGTTCGAGCATGTTGTTTCCGAGAGGTCATTGGGGACCAGGAATATACATTAAGGATTTTGCGTCTGTTAATGATTATTCAATTACACGTTTGTATCATGATCTTCATGTTCATTTGATCGCCCGTGAAGCCGACAGGGTATGTAGGCCTAGACCTCCAGATTTCACGTCGCAGATTTGATGGTACAGCGGAATAGATGGTTGCTATTAGTGAGTTAAAACTTTTTTCTCTTTCTCTCTCTGTCTCTCTCTCTCTCTGATATAAACACACACAAACGCAAACTGCCCGTGTTTTTTTAGTACCAAGATTCTCTCTCTCTCTCTCTCTCTCTCTCTCTCTCTCTCTCTCTCTCTCTCTCTCTCTCTCTCTCACTCTTTTCGTTTAGATGAGACAATGCATTTATTCTCTAAAACGAAGCAAGACACTATAGTTGAAATACTTTGTCCGAAGACACCGGGACTCTGTCTTCAGTCGTTATCTAAGCTGTGATCTATAATAGCTTTTAGAAAGTGAAATAGATTTAGTAGAGAGAGAGAGAGAGAGAGAGAGAGAGAGAGAGAGAGAGAGAGAGAGAGAGAGAGAGAGAGAGAGAGATACCTATTATCTCTACGAGAGAAAGATAATGATAATAATTGTGTGTTTGTATGAGAGAGAGAAAGAGAGAAAGCAAGCATTATTCTCACGGGGTAATCCAGTGTGCTTAGCCCTATAATTTCATACTGCTCAACTCTAAACACTCCATGCTTTCTGAGGGACGTAGATTTCCGCTCACTGGCTGGCCTAATGAGAGGGCCCGGTCCGCGTTCGCCATTTTCATGTGAAATATTTTCCGAGCAACTGCTTCAAATGAGGTCATTCCTTGCTGCTTTTTCCATGTGTTGGTTTTTCATTCGTTTCTCGTTTCTGTCCATACATTATTTGCATGTATATATTTTATGGATTTTTGTTTCAGTATTTAAGATTTTAGGAAATTTTACGCCTTTCATGTATAATAAGAATGTCTATAGTCAGAGTACGTGATATGATTTAATGTCAGTGTTTATTTTCTAGTTGTTCATATTTATTTCCCGTTTTAATAATTACATTCTTATCTCTTTAAGGAAAAAGCTCACTGTTTAGATATTGTCATTATCTTATTGATATTAGAATACAAAAGTAAGATTTTTATTGAAATATATCGTATGGCTTATGTTTAAACGCTAGTCAAGTTTTCATGAATAATTTTTCATGACTAAAAGGCTTTTTTTTGAATTGTCGATAAACAACGGCAACCATTCCTTTATGCATCTTGCTGACTTTATGGCCGAAATCAGCGTCGCCGTATTTTTCTTCGATATGCACTATGTAAGTGGCTCTTATTTGCTGTATTTGCATTCAAATGACTTGGCGATTTTATCTGGCCCTCTAGCGGGGAGATGGAGAGGATAGCAGAGTAAACAATAGCATTTTGAAAGCCAATACCTTTGTGTATATGCCTGTTGTAAAATGTGTGTGTGTGTGTGTGTGTGTGAGTGTGCGTGTGAGAGAGAGAGAGAGAGAGAGAGAGAGAGTGTGTGTGTGTGTGTGTGTGTGAGAGAGAGAGAGAGAGAGAGAGAGAGAGAGAGAGAGAGAGAGAGAGAGATTTGTATTGTTTAAAAAAAGTAATTCTTACGAGCCTTTAATGAACAGATTTATTTCTTGTTTATTTCATTTTACTCTTTGAGAAGCTGAATTACACAGTTCCTTCTGACATTTCACGCGATGAAAAGATGTCATCTATTCATTCCCAGTTGACGAATTGATCTTAAGACTTTCATTGTATTTTCGCCATTCGAGTTTGCATTCGCGAGGATGTGAAGTTGAATTTCATCCGGATAACTTACTATGAATGTCCAAATAAATGTTTGAGATCTTGTTTCAGTTAATTTGGATACGTCAAACTATATGTAAATGATTAAGCGCAAAATTTCCATTTCTTTTGCCGGGTGTCCGATACGTAAAGGCATTTATGTTTCTACACAACATTGCCTTTTGTTTTCCTAAGATGTTAGAGTAAAAATCCCCAAAACCAGTTTTAGACTAGGCCTATGCCTTGTTTTATATTCCATTGGTGGGTTTAACTATGAGCTTTCTCCCATTTTCTGATCTGAAGATGATAAATTTTTCATTCACCATTCGTTCCACCTCTCCCATTTACGAAATTTAACTTAGTGATGAAATCAGTATCTTTGCGGTCGAATTTTTAAAAGTTCGTCCTCACTTCAGCAGCAATGATAAAAGCAGTCAGTGTCTTTGCGATCGAATTTTTAACAGTCCGTCCTCACTTCAGCAGCAATGAGCCGGTAATCAACGTTACTACTAGTTTTTAGCAACTGCTCATACGAGACAGTTGAGATGTCCCCGTAGCGGCTAATTTCAAGGAGATATGCATTTCTCTTTCTCTACTTTGCGAGCAAAATACTATTTCAGTGGAACTGGACTGTGAATCTGGAGCGACTCAACTTTCCTCTTCTTTCTTTTGGAAGCCAGTTATGAAGTCAATGGAACTGGTTGTAACACCGATCGGTGAGGTAAGTGAAGTAAGCATGACTCGGTGGAATGCAGCGAACGAGAGATATCCTCAATGACTTGAACAACTGCAGGTCCGGGATACCACTTCTTCGTTGTCGTCGTCTCGGATCGGTGTTGATGAACGCGATAAAGGAGGGATCGAATGTCTACCACTGGAGGAGGAGGAGGAGGAGGAGGAAGAGGAGGAGGAGGAACAGCAAACCACCAGCGAATAAGCACGGTGAAAAACCGCTTGATTGGAAAGTTTTACGTGTCTTGCTGTTATCAGAGGCTTTCAAGTGGCCTGAAATAATACGAGTGCCTTGGTTTCGCTGGCTTCTAGGCCTAGCTGGCGGTCGACCTGAGATTATGTTAAAGTCGTTAGTCACCAAGGTGTAGATTCTTTTGTTTTCATAGAAGTCTTAATGAATCTAAAGAAAATTATTTGGAGTTTGATGAAGTTAGGCAATGGTAATGAGAAGAAAATAGCCCCTGCTACTGGATACTGTGAAGCTGCAACTGAGAAACAATCATATGAACAGCATCTGGACCTTCTTCCATAAGAAACTAAACTGCAGTACACAGCTTTTCTATACATTTTCTCCAAGATAGGTGCATTTTAATGAAAAAGTCAACAGATTAGGCCTCAAGTATCAAAAGTAATAACTACGGCTTGAATGTAAAATTTCTACGCCATGAAGAATTTCAAACTGATTTCCCTATCTTGTGACTTATCTTTCTTACTTTCAGTTCTCGTCCTTATCTCTCATTTTTCTCATCTTTTTACATATTTTCTGCTGTCTAGCTTCGTATAATGCAACTACCAGCGGGATGCAAGCACTTGATATATCAAATTACAGAAAACCCAAATCGAGAGAGAGAGAGAGAGAGAGAGAGAGAGAGAGAGAAGAGAGACGCACAATGCCTACGTGCTTTCCCCATAAACCTCGAAAGGAAATTAAATAAAAAAATAAAATGTCGTACAATAGAACCATAAAGATTTGCCTCGTCATTTGCTTCTCTCTCTCTCTCTCTCTCTCTCTCTCTCTCTCTCTGGATTCTATACATCTTTGTCTTCGTAACTACATCTGGTAAGAGTAAAATTTTTATGACTGGTGATTTGTTTTGCTGTTTTGAAAACGAGTTTCTTGCATCGTATATACACATCCATATATATATATACATATATATATATATATATATATATATATATATATATATATATATATGGATGTGTATATTCTTATTCTAAAATTTATGTTGATTTTAAACGTAGATAAATTCATGTATCACATTCCTCGAATATCACAGAGCCCCAAGTTTTCTTTTACCAATATCTTTATTTTTTGCTAAATATAACAAAACAAAATTTTATCAAATGGACATCCGAAATATTTATATGACCAAACACACATATATCAGAAGAACAAACAATGATTTTAAAGGAGTCCTTCCACCCTTTCTTATTGATACTCGATGTGCTTAGAGCCATCTTATCTGAAAGGACCACACAGGTGGTGCTGGAGGACTGAATAGCTTTGAAGAACACCCGAGCGAACAAGGGATTGGCGAAATTCACGTGTCAGGGAGACTCACTTCAAGAAGATTTGTCGGATTGGTCATTTTCTTGGTTGGGATATGGACTTTGTTATTTGTACTAACACACACACATACACACATTTATATATGTTATAGTATATATATGTGTGTGGGTGTGTGTACACTCAAGGTTCACATTTTTAACTTATTTTCCTAAAAACTTTATCTCAGATGGCCCAGTATGTTTGCAATAATAGTAATTTAATGATTCAATTCAAGTTTCTTGACAGTGTATCCATCATTTATAATTATTCATGCTTACATATAATTAGATTTGAATTACAGATTCGTCATATGAATCATTTGATAGTGTACCTGTAAAGTAGTAAATGGCCTTGGTAGGTGCCTTATGTGTAGTTCAGCAAGGTAATTCATTGCGATTCTCATTATTAATCGTAATTTTCAGACATCAGGTGACATAACCACTTCTTGTAAATGTGAAATGGGTAATCTCTCTCTCTCTCTCTCTCTCTCTCTCTCTCTCTCTCTCTCTCTCTCACTCTCAAGGAACTCTCTCTCTGTCTCGACCACCCAAGGAACTCTCCTTTCTGTGACATTGCAATGGCCACAAGACAGCACTTTCTTGTCAAGATCCGTCCTTCTGCTATCACCCTGGACTCTTCCTAGCGTGGCCACCCAAACATCCCAACTCATATTTCTCTGCCTGTCTTAAGAGCTCTCCGCTCTCACATGCACGCACGCGCATGCGCGCTTGACCTACTCCTCGGACCTTCTACTCCTGTTCTTTCTCCTTTTTCATTTTCTTCCGGTGTTCTCGATCGGCAGGGGGAAAGCCCCACCCGTTGATTGGGAAGGATTTTAATTAAACCCAAGAAAATAGTTTTCGTGTTGTTATGCCACCACTCTTAGTACTGGCTCTCTCTCTCTCTCTCTCTCTCTCTCTCTCTCTCTCTCTCTCTCTCTCTCTCTCTCTCTCTCTCTCTCACTTACTTCTGGAATTCGATCTCCTAGTGTTTTTCAACTTTGTTTTTCTTATTTACGACCGTAGTCATTGATTGTAAAACTGTTTGACAGATCTCTCTCTCTCTCTCTCTCTCTCTCTCTCTCTCTCTCTGCGTCTCAGTTTCATTAGATTTTATTGACTGCGGTTGAATTTTGGCTTAATTTTGAATCCCACTTTCACTCGTTTGATGGTGCACCCGACGTTGTGCCCTTAAACACAATTCATTCTTAATGTCAAATTCTCCTACAATAAGAAAGTGAAAAGCGACTGGGATGAAGACTGGCAGAAAATCCAAAGAGGGAAAGTTGATAATAATGATGCAGTGGAGAGAAGAAGAAGAAGAAGAAGAAGAAGAAGAAGAAGAAGAAGAAGAAGAAGAAGAAGAAGGAAATCGGCGGGGCAAAAATAAGATGCGAAACGTTCTGGGTAGCGGAGCAAAAGAAAAATTTCTCTCCAGACGCTTTCTTTCTGCTCCCGGCACAGACATCCTAATTGCGCGGAACGTATCATTTGTCCGGCCTTCCTGGCGAAGGTGCGGAAGAGGAGGAAGGTTCTGCTCCTTTTTTTTTGCCTTACTACTGCTACTAACAATATATTATTAATACTATATGTTCTGGAAAACAGCAGTTCGTCAAGTACGAAGTGTCTGGTTTCCTGGTGTATAGTATAGTATAGTATAGTATAGTATATATAGTATAGTATAGTATAGTATATATAGTATATGTATATATATATATATATATATATATATATATATATATATATATATATATATATATATATATATATATATATATATATATATGTGTGTGTGTGTGTGTGTGTGTGTGTGTGTTTTCACATTGTCACTTTACCTTATAAGAGTAATCTCACTAACTTTCCCCTCATTCTCTTTCGTTCCTTACTAGAAAAAAAAAGAAAGAAGAATAACAGCATCTAAGCTGATCCTTCCGATAAGGCGTATCGCCACGCCTCGGCGATTTAAGACGGAGCTGAGCCACTCGGGGCCCTTTTATTTCCTTTTATTATATGTCCATCTCATTAGGGTCTTTTCGGCTGATTCCTGGATCAAAGGGGATCTTGAAAAGACCCCAGAGAAGCGATTTGAATCGCCTGCGTCTCGCTCGGCGTATTGATTAGGTCTCGAAGCTTCGAGCACACTTGCTTTCTAAAAAGGGTTGGTTTGTGGAAGATATCGCCTAGCTAACAAGGTTTCGTTTGTTTATTTTTGTTTGTTTGTTCGTTTTACTAAGTACAACAGAAAAATACTTGGTGTACCTGTAGTAGTTAAGGTTTTTTTTTCTTAGAAATCGCGCAAAAGAAAGTTCGATTCTGATTCGGTACACTTCAAAGCGTTTGAACAAAGGGAGTACGTGTTGACCATACCAATGGAAGACTTACTGTTTGCTCAAGTCTAACGTTCTGGATCATTGGATGATACTTATGTATTAGTGCATATATATATATATTGCATATATTCAATTCAATTGTTCATTTACCATTCATGCTTGTACAATCAACAATTTTCTCTCTTCTTCTCTATCGCAAGCAATATATAAATGTGTTTTCACCATAAAGCATTTTTACCCTTTGAGGATGTGACGCCAAAACAGTTTTGCTTCCTGATTCTCAGCGAGGTTTCTTGGGATGGGGTTGCTAGACCCACGCCATTTTCAATCATGGCTGCGTCCACCACAGTCAAACTACCACGAGATACACAATTCGCTGCAAAGGGCAAGAGCCAAAATAGTAACGAAACACTGCCTGCCTCCTTTCCTTGTGCTTTCATATGTGTGTGTGTATATGTGTGTGTTAGCGTGTCTGTATCCAAATCGACAAATCATTTTAAACATGGAAAACAAGCATGTTTTTGGGGCGTTTATCCAGGTAATTTGCTTTGTTGTTCTGGAGACTTGTCAAGTACAAACTGGGTACTCATACTCAAAAATGCAAATAGAAATTTCGGACCTCATTACCGGGTACGAAAACACTCCTCCCTACTCAAGATCGCAATTTGTATTCTGTACCGAATTCTACTTCATCTGGGTAGACGTGCAGTAGTCAGCTATGCCAATGGGGGAACTCGGGAGTTGAAACTTGTCTGTTGGAAGAATTCTGCAAATACGGTTTTGATGGGATACGGGTCGGATCACACGGTAATCGGTGAGGGGCTAGCTAAAAAGACTTACTACCTTTGATTTAAAAAACAACCGAGAGTGTCGCATATGGAACTATTTATTTTTAATGTACAAACAGCTGGGGATGTGAATGGCCTATTACCTAGTCAATAAAATGGCTTATATCCTAGTCGATAAAATGTCTTGTGAAACATGATCATATACGTCTATTTTAATCATTTTTTTAATGACTTAATGCCAAAATGATCATCGACCACACCAGTTGAAAAATCGTGCGAAACAAAAGCTGGAATCGAGCAATCGCCGAACTGTTACTAATCCGGCTCTACGGCCATTAGCGCAAAATACGAGAAATCGGGGAAAGATCGTCTCTAATCTGCGGAAGGATATTCGGTGTAGGTTTTGATTGTACGTGTGTTCAATTAATGGAATCATTATGCTCTGACATGATCATCGTGCCGTCCTTAATTGCGCCTATTGGAGATCCCCGCCAGTGTCTGGTTTCACTCGTTATAACCTCTACATGTTTTGGGTATTATGTTTAATACCGGTTTAAGGTCGACGAGGAGAGATGAGAGAGAGAGAGAGAGAGAGAGAGAGAGAGAGAGAGAGAGAGAGAGAGAGAGAGAGTTGAAGTAAGAAGTCGAGAAAACAAGCGGACAATTCAAGTCTACCAAAACAGTCTATAAGTAAAGAGTACGAAAGTATTAACGCGTCATTTATTTACCACCGGGAGATGAGATAGATGGATAAAAATAGAGATGAAACAGAGATGGATTTGGGACTAAATGACCCAGCATATTTTGCTCAATACTTCTCCCAGATGAATGCCTCTGAGTTTTTTTTTTTTTTCTCTTGTGGGGGAAGGGGTGGGGGAAGAGGGCGGACAAGCGAATGTAAGAGGTTGACACGCAAGGAAGAAGTTCAGTTTGTCGTCCAAACAGAAACAGCCAATGCTACTTTAATTCCTATTTTTGATTATGATGACACTCCTTATGATAATACTAAATGGTAATGTTGAGGTAAATTATTATAACTACTACTGCTACTAATAATAATAATGACGACGATAATAATTATATCAATAACTACCTCTGCTACCACCACCCTACAATTAAGGGTACGTAGTATTTAAGGAAAGAAGATTACTACCGAAGAAAATCGGAAATTGCCACGACTTCAAAGGGAAGCGAGTCGGAAGGTCGCGTACAATGGGGTCGTGATTGTTTATGACAGACAGACAGACAGACAGACAGACAGACAGACAGACGAAGTCATCATTCACAACAGCCAACGTATTCAGGTCCCACAGTTGGGAAGTATTCAAAGAAATTTGTAGAGGGAAAAGTAATTTATCATGATCATTGTAATTTTAGGAAATTTACGGTGTTCGTTATTGAGCTCAGGTGGTCAATTGATTTATAGTTGTCATCTGGGACAAAGTGAGTTCATAGTAGTCATTGAAATTGACATAATAATTTATCATAAAAGTTGTCATTTTGGAACTTGGCCGGAATTCTAAAGTATTCATGAAGTACTCAAAGAGATTTCTATAATAAAAAGACGGTTTGTAACAAATGATGCTTGTAAATTCAAGGAAGAGAAAGAAAATTACAGTTTAAAAATACAAAATTTTACAAAAAGAAAATTACAGAATTTAAAGAAAAAAGAAAATAAAAGAATTTTACAAAAAAGAAAAATACAGAATTTTATAGAAAAAAATTACAGAATTTCACAAAAAGAAAACTACAGAATTTTATGAAAAGAATATTACAGAATTTTATAAAAGCAAAATTACATAATTTTACAAAAAAAAAAAAAAAAAAAAAAAAAGAATCTTACAATAAGGTTCCATCTCTGAACGGTGACTCGCACTTAAGCTCACACCCTGACGATTAAAGGATGTAATTTACGGCAAAGACCGATGCGATAATTAACGGAATCCAGACCCATATCGCACATAGCCCTTATCTTGATTAAGATCTGGCCGCCATGACTGGCTAAGGCTGTAGCCACCGGGATCAGAAGGCTCAGCTTCGTTGGTCGGGAAATGACTGGCTGGGTGATCGAGCCATCTTGATTGGTGGACGGGATCATTAGAAACTTGTTTTTTTATTACTATTAATATTCCTTTTTATCTCCCTAAGTGGTTAGATTGATTTTTAATTTATGGTATTATTCCTTTTTGTTACTTTTTTTACAATAGTAATATCTGCATTACACGCACTGCAGATATATATATACTTGTGTAAATATATATAGTATAAGTATATATATACAGTGTATATATATATATATATATATATATATATATATATATATATATATATATATATATATATTTAAAGGTTATAAAGACTAAGAAATAAAGATCACAAGTGTGTGTATTGTAGAGGGCGGGGGAGGGGAGGTGCGTAAGAGAAAGGAGGACATCGATAGACCTATATAGGCCTAGTCTAGAACAATGCTCGTTGCGGGGCGAGGTATCAGACTACTAATTAAGAACATGGATGTAGGCGATCCGATGACCCCTGCTGGGCAAGACTTCATAGCCGGTTTTATAAAGAAGAAAAATTGAGCTTCATTTATGTTTTTTTTTTTAATTTCCAGTTTGTTTTGCCCGTAATTTTTTTTTTTTTTATATTTTCGTAGCATATCCTATATGATTTCTTTATCCGGCTCCTTGGTATTTTTATGGATCATCAGTAAATGATTATACATTCTATATAAATTTCTTCACAGGTGTTTGCCCCTATACTTGCGACGCCAGATAAACTATTATCATTCATTCTTATAACGCCTTATGTGTTGTCAGTTGCTTCCTTATAAGTTTTAGGCCCCCCTCTTTTCCAAATTATTTAACCGGTTCAGTAGGCTTTCTCACAAGTTACAAAAATAAATCTTTAACCTCATAACTATTATATTGTGAAATTAAGAGTCCGAATATTAATCACGACAAGGAGGAGGTCGAACTAAATAACGAAAAGGTATTAAGTTCAGTTTGAGGAGAGAAGGATTTGAGGCAGGACATGTAGTGAGCAGGAGGGGGTAGAATAATGCTCGTTTGTTTGTGTACATATCTGGGTGTTTGTGAGGAACAAAATTATTTATTTAGGTTTTATGTTGCGGGTACAGCAGCATAAATATTTTGAATTTCTTATTTATGGCACGTAACTTTAGTGCTATGGCGACTGATCTCTCTCTCTCTCTCTCTCTCTCTCTCTCTCTCTCTCTCTCTCAACTGAATTTGCAAGTGAATGGTATCCAGCACCCATATATTCTGATCAGATATTTTTATTGCCGAAACCTTGTTCGTTTTTCTTTGGTATTTCTGGTCTGACGCTGATTGACCGTAAGTGTATTTTAATGCCTAATAAAATTCAGGCGGTTTATAGGAATGAAATTCCGCCTTTACACTGTAGCTGATGGTCTGCTAGATGAACCGCATTAATAGGGCTTTATTGTTATCCCAGATTCTAATTGAATCTATTATTTCTGAGAGTCTTAAAATCTGCGTGTTAATCAATTTAGATTTTTGGGCGATGAGACACAAATGTGTAATTTTGTTGTCCGAGTTTTCTTGAGCTTACTAAATGCAGATACTTTTTGACAATTTGAAAGAAGAAGCAGACGATAAACTTATCAATTCTCGTTTAAAAGGTAAACTTCGTTGAGTTGATTCTTTAAAAAGTGATTGAAATATCATTAGTGAAATGCTCTCTCTCTCTCTCTCTCTCTCTCTCTCTCTCTCTCTCTCTCTCTCTCTCTCTCTCTCTCCATTTTTTCATACGTTTCAGTTGTGCACTATTCCCACGATCGGTCTAGAGAGACGATTAAAAAGCTATATAGGGCTGAGGTGTTCATGGGGCCATTTTCAATTATCATTCCTTGATGGTCGCCCTTGAGAGAGAAAGCTGCGTGGCTGCGATGATGATATCTGTAATCAACCTTCAAATGCTAAGGAAACGAGTTCATTATCTGAGAGAGAGAGAGAGAGAGAGAGAGAGAGAGAGAGAGAGAGAGTACTAAGTTTGTGATGCACCCTCCAATAATAAAATCTCACGTCTTCTCCTTCACCAAGGGAGTGAATTCTAAAACTACTCTCTCATTTACTTTCGAACGGACTCCTCTGATTAAGAGTTCTCTCGATCAGTGTTAGCTACTGCCTCTCTTATATTTATGCTTTATTTTCTTCCTCTCTTTCTTCTGGCACCCACCACAGAACACGCAACCCACCCTCCCACCCCTTCAGCCTCCCCGTCCTCCTGAGTACAACTGGCAATAAACCTCAATCCTTGCAAAGGACTCTGGAAAAAGTTCTAAACCGGATTTTATGTGACGCATCCCATTTCTTAATATCTCAGTAGGGAAGTTACGCTATGGTTTTGTTTATTTGCTTGTTTGTTAACAGACTTCCTTGAAAAGTCGTGACTTATAAGAATGCAACCTTTGCGAAGGTTCCTTTCGAGTGGTGGACTGTTCTGCCTTGGCGGATATTTGCGGTCTTCGAACGGTCATGTTTGTTTCTGCTTCAAGTTTTTCATCTTTTAGGCCAACCTAATGAAAAAGCTAGTCAAGTAGTTGATATTAGTAACCGCCGGTAAACGGTTGTAGGCCTGTTCAGTATGTATATTATTTCCTCAAACTCTCTCTCTCTCTCTCTCTCTCTCTCTCTCTCTCTCTCTCTCTCTCTCTCTCTCATCCTAGTAACATCGTACAAACTACCTCATCTAACAATTCATTCTTTACCACCACCTATGAGCTAAGCTAATTGTCCAATATTCCTTTGTTGGATATTTTACGGCTAATCATCGATAATGACCCTGATTACATGCAATAAACCTCCTTCTAAAAAAGGGGTGGGGGGGATTTGAAAAGATGACAGTCGATCGCTATAGAATGGATTTTTTTGATGAGTCACGAATGGTCTCAGACGGTGGACGGCGTCAGTGACCGCGGTGGTTGTGAAGCCATATAACTTTCAATCAGTCAATCAGCCGTAGTCGCTGTCTTTTATGGAAATAGACTAGTGTTTTCGGAGTGCTTTGATAATAATAATAATATCTATAATAATAAAATCCGAGTGGATCTCTCTTGTTTGTTCGTCCCGGGTAGGGGCGGTGTAGGTAGGGGTTCGGGAGGAGGGTAGGGGAGACATGACTGGCGGCGCCGGGTTCCAGCGCAGCATAGCGTGCACCATCAAGTCAAGCCAATAATAATAGATGTTTTCCTGGAAGAGAAGGGAAGCGGACGAAAATAGCATTATTATCATTATTCAGATGATATACCCTATTCAAATGGAACAAGTCTGCAGGGGCAATTGACTGAATTCAAGCTTCCAAAGAATATGGTGTTCATTTGATCGAAATTACAGAAGAGTATAATCAGCAATAATAAAACAAGAGAATAATTCTGGTAAGAGCCCTTGAATTTGAATTTGGTGGATTTTTCAGCCTATCCCGTAATGATACCAAAGGTTTCTATGCATCGTCTCTTCCAAGATCTAAGGTCTTGTTCCCATCTTAGGTCCCAGCTGCGTTGCTTTCAGCCTTTTACTTTCCATTCGTTCTCTTCGGTCTCTTCGTACCTAGCTGTCCAACTTCTTCAGCCTTACCTTCCTCAAGTTTTCATCTGTCATATAAGAACAAATCTCTCGAGCATACTCGCTTCATTTTGTGGTGTTAGTAAATTGGCCTGTGATGTCCTGAGTGATAAACGTAATGTTTTTAGTGCACTGAGGGTATGCCACCCCCAAAAAAAAAAACTCCAGAAGTGGTGTAGTAAAAAAATGGCCAGTGTTACAGACCGTCTTTTTCTTGTTTAATTTTTGTTTTACTGTACTAGTCCTAAGTACTTTCATCATGCAGCTTTTATTGCTCATTATCGGATGATTGATAGTTTTCATGACGACTGACGTTCAATAGTTTGCTCTACTATCGAGGTCAGATATGATTCCTTCTCTGTATTTTACTGCTGTTAAGGCAGTTTCCCGATGAAGTTCTGCTCTTCAGAGTAGGTTAAGGCTTATGCCTCCCACAAGAGAAGCTAGGCTTACAGTACCCGTACCAGAGCTGTCATTAGCATTGCCAGGGTTGTAATTGCTGTTGTTTATTTGTGAGGAGAAACGGCAACGTCTTCCTGCCAATGGGTAAATGACATGGTGGCTGAAGAGAAGATGAAACCCTACGGATTAAAAGTCGTGGTTGTCTTAGGCTATATATAAACCACCTGGGGTATTAACCGAGTTGCCATATATGCTGACGCTAAGCGTTTTCTACATGTCATTGAATTGTGCCTCGGGGTCAGGCTTTTTAATCAGGGAAAGTTTCTTCTTCTTTAGTGAAATTTTGCTCTCCGGAAGAGGACGCAAGATGATACGTCAAGCTGATTATAACTGCAGCGGTATTATACGATAGTAGTTTAGTAAAGTTGTAGCAGTCGTAATAGTTGTATGTTCAATAGTTTATACAGACACAGTAGCAATTACTGTTCAAAAGACTGCAAAAGATATTGCTAAGGAAATTGAGGTATATTCCTGTTTATTAGCTCTGAATAGGAATGTGAAGTTCGATGTCATGGGTACGGGACCATAATCATAAAAGACTTTATTGGTGAACGCAGCTGTTGTTGGAATGTTGACTGCTAAAAATTTTTGTTGCAAAAGTCCTGCTGTGCGAGATAACCCTAACGAAAGCCGGTGATAGTCGCGACAGAGAAGGTTGCGATGTGGGTCCTCCCCTCTCTCTCTCTCTCTCTCTCTCTCTCTCTCTCTCTCTCTCTCTCTCTCTCTCTCTCTCTCTCTCTATATATATATATATATATATATATATATATAGTGTGTGTGTGTGTGTGTGAGATCCTCACGTGAAAATAAAAATGAGATAGTAATTCTTTCTACTTTTATTCTAAAGTCATCTTTATGGTATTAAACACTTGTGAGAATACATCTTACAAAAGAAAGCTATATGTATATATATATATATATATATATATATATATATATATATATATATATATATATATATATATCCACCATTAACGTTCTCTCTCTTTTAGAGGGGTTGATGCCAGAAGTATAAAAACTTGTCGGTTCTCACTGAGTTTTTAAGGATGAGGGTGCGAACCCCACGGCTTTACTGCCCATTCATAGCCGGTTCGATTAATGTGGGGCAGGGAGCTAACGCTGACCTTGCAAATCTGAACCTAGTGCTCTACCACCGAGCTACGAAACCAGGCCGGCCACGCACACACATGCTCATGTGGGCGTTTTCCCTTATTTATTTGGTATTTTGGAAGTTTCGGTACAAATTTATTACCAGTAATCGTGGGCACAGAGATCTAATAGAATGTTTTCGATGAATTTCTGGAGTTGGTTGGCACGACTCTCTCTCTCTCTCATACATTTCACTGCACGAGAAAAAAAAAATGTTTATCTAAGGCCTTATTTGTATAAGGTGTTGCCGAGCTGAAGATGAGGGCGCTACCATGCATACAAATGTTTGTGGTAGGATGAAGGGTCAGAGGTCAAATGAACACTCCTCCACTCCCCTCCCCCATCTTTAATTTCTCTTTTCTATTATTTTCCTCTCCTTGGCATCTCTTTCCCGCGAAGTCTGCCCCACTAATAAGGCTCTTGTCTCCTCAACATAGCTCCTACACCCACCCACCCACACCCCCACCCCCGCCCTTCACCACCAAATGCACTTTCCTTGCATCCTGCTTGATGCTTCTGGTGTTTTTTTTTTTTTTTTTGCATTCTTTGATTCAATTTGCATTTTCTCCTTCGGTGATCTTTTTATGTCTTATTCATGAGGCTGGGGGAGAGATTGTTGTTATTACCATAACTGATGTTGTCGTTAGTTCAGATAGAATGATTATATTTCATTCTTTAAAGGAACTTTATCTTCACGTAGAGCATTCTTTGTAGTACAGAAGTGTTCCAGTCGAGCTGATGCTTATAAAGTTAGTATCGACTTTATCTGTTAATTATTCTGTAATGAATCGACTCCCAAGTTAATTACCTCACGGGAAAAACAATTAGTCCATTAACCAGTGAGTAAGAATAAATAGGCAGTTGAATTTACGTTTTAACTACCTATTAGGGATGCCAGATCCCTAATTAACAAGATTATTTGGCCATTGGCGAAGACACTAAGCGATAAAGGTTATTTGGATGTTTTCAAGGAGCTGTGAGTCGATGGCCAGTTAAAGTAACAACTTTACAGAATTAAGAGATAATGCGCGACATAATCCCTTTCAGCAGAACAATAATCCCCTGCTTTAGGTGTAATTTAACGCCGCTTATTGCAAGGATTGACGCGTGCAAAGGACAGTTAAGAAAACTTTGAATTTTGTTAAAACCTGATACCCTACTCATTTTCTAATTTTACGTACTGCTTTACGTACAGTGACGAGGATTACCGCAATTAAATGCCATCTTATGGATGTTAACTGATTTTTAAAAACTGAAATCGCTATCCATATGGCGCCTCGTAATAAAGCTTTGTTTTATACTGGGAGTTTCGTATTTGAGTCGGTAGCTTGCGTCTTAACATTCTGATCGTGGCGCCTTTAGTATTCATAGTCTTTTCAGCAGGTGTCTTCAATAGCTCATTCGCAGTGAAGGTCAGGTTTAAAAAAGTGCCTGGGATCTGCCGCATTCGTTTCGCGTTTCTAGATTCCAAGTTCAAGTTTATTCGGACATTTTAAAGTGAAGTTACTTAAGTCACATACTGATTTACAAAATAGCATTTTAACACTGAAAGGCAACGGTCTTAAATTACAAGACAATGATTGAATGGTTTGCAAAACGGGGGTTTTTTCTTTCCTTTCTTTTTTCTTTCTTTCTTTCTTTATTCTTTCCATCGTTGGTCATTGATCTTCAATACCTGACGTGTGAGGCTGATCATTGTAATAAACTCATCGATGGCTTCACGAGGAACTTTCTATTCGTCTATACTTTTTTTTTTATATATTCAGGTCTTGCTTCCTGCTGTTGTTTTTTTTCTTGTTTATTGCTCTTTTTTGGCAAGTTTAGATCTTTACAGGCAATTAATAGATGTATTTTTTCCCGGAAGTGGTAATTTGATACGCTAAGTGGCATCCAATTGTCTCTAATGGCAGATCAAGATTCCTCATATAATTATTATTATTATTATTATCATTATTATTATTATTATTATTATTATTATTATTATTATTTTTGTTGTGATAAAAATAAAGAACAGAGCCTAGAAGAAGTAGGAACAAAACTTTTTTAGTTATTAAACAGAATAATTCTCTCCGAACTTCATCGCGTCACTCACACGTTTTTGGCAAATTTTGTTCTCTTAATAATATTTAATGTTAGTGTCTTCATGAGAACTAAGGGGTCATTAAGAGAAGATTAACCTTCAGAGGAATGAGGATTGGTGGAAGAGCGGAGGCTATTTCTTCTAAATTTTGGGGTTGCTCAGGAAAGTCTTGATTTATGAGGTTGGGAACCCCATTACGTGAACAGGTTTTTATAAACCCCAAGTTTGGTTTCTCGTCTCTCTGTCTCCTACGCCGTTCTTTTATAGTTTTTCATCTTGTAGGTGTCGGCTTTCTTATTTTGCCTGACCTGTTTAAAGTCGTAGCTATGTAAGTTTAGTGGCGATTATGTGGGGCAAATAATATAATTTTCCAGACTAATTGTTTTTCAGTGTAGTGTGTGCAACCTCCTAGTGTTCAAATGTTCACTGAGATTAATTAAATTGAACTGCTGAGCACTTAAGAGCATACCAGTTATCATATATGCTTGAAAAAACTTTTTTTGTGGATCTTGATAACGGAATAGCACATTTCTTGCATTTGTGTTGATAGTTTCAAGTAAATATTTATCTATTCCATGGAGTTAATGACTTCCGACTAATCATATTTAATTTTCAGCTAGTGCTTACATTCCTGTACGCTAATGACGTCCAGCGTGAGGGAGAAAACTAAAATGATGACAATGATGATGAATCTAATCACAGAACCGATGTTGAGGTTTGCATTTGAATTCACACACACATGCACGCATCTCACAAATTTAAAACGATCCAGCATATCTAGGCGATAAAGTAACGACAACAAGATATTCACGTTTATTGTCGACCAAAAGAAGTGCCTAATTAAAGCGTAAATCTGACGATCCCGGCGAAGAGCAAATGAATACCAACGTGATTACACCCCGCCAGGATAGTAAGAATACCTGTACCCCAAAAGGGAGAAGTTAATGGTCCATTTACTTTTACGTCTGACGCTGACCTATGTACGCAAGTAATTCCTTCCGACGTTTTACAGGGCGATACGACCTCTTGATGGCTACCAGGCAACGTGTGGACATAGATATCAGAAAGGTTTAAAACTGTTCGAGAATGGATGACAAGCGGTCAGTTCAGAGTTATTTTGAGCGCAGATATAAGAAATATTTAAAGGTGTTTGGAAATGGATATCAAGTTTATCTCTTTCGGCGGTCGATTTACTCAGGATATGAGTCCTGTTTTACTGAAGAAGATACGGTTGTAGGTAATCGCCTGTGAAGGTATGAGTCGGGAAGACATCTATCGAGCTTCTGGCTATTTTGTTTAATCAGGACTTCAAAGGGTGGATGCCTCCTTCGTTTGGGGAGGTACCATTGCGGTACCGACCCCTCCAAAGTGGTTGGAATACTTGAGTGCGTTTATGCGTTTCCGTAAACTTTGAAACGTTCTTAAGAACTTACGGAGTCAAACAGTCCAAATTCTGGACATCTACCTTCTTTCGTGTTCCCGATTTTCTTTCAACAGGGAACACAGATTACGTATTCTTTTTCTTTTTAGTCTTTTACAGTTTCTTTTCGGTAGATGATGGAAGAGAAATTAATAGATATATACTCGTAATTAACAGACCCGTAGAATACATAAGGCAGTGTCCTATTTGTGCTCAGTGACGTCATGTTCGTATTCTTGTTCTTTTCGTTCATTCTCGATTCCTGTTCTCGCAGTACCCAAAGATCAGTAATTTAGATAACCAACAAATATGCGAAATATTTGTAAGAGTCGAATTTGTGTTCATTGCAATTTACAGTCTCATGCAGTAAATAAATCTAATGACACAAATTTACTGATGAAAAATAAGGAAAGACACCAAATCTTAAACTATGGTGCACCGTAAGCATGCCGTTACATTCAAATGGTGAATTTCCTAGGAGGGCTAACGGGATTGCCAATGATTTATCGATTGATAAAACTAGCGTATTAGCGCCTTGGACCCCGGAAGTAGGTCACTTCTTCGCTGCCCTTGCCTTTATAAACTCGGTTAGTATTTCAGATCAAAGTCATAAAAAGAAAGTCGTAGAG
>NC_089761.1:15597389-15622389 GCF_040412425.1 Macrobrachium rosenbergii
TGCCAAATGCTTTATTTTGTTCGTGTGGTGAGTTGTCAAGTATTCGGAAAGCCGTAATTTTTGGTTTTTACAGAAATTATTTTGAAAGTCTGATTTTTCATAAGAGCTCTTTAGCTTATCTTAACGGTTTTGAAATGATCATGGTGATATCCGCAAGTACATTTGCCCTGTGCACATTGGCTATGTGTGTGTGTGAACATGCCAGTAGGTTTTCAAGTATTGTTAATGCATGTATTGTTAATACATTTGTGTATGTGTGTGTATACTATATATATATATAGATATATATATATATATATATATATATATATAAGATAGATAGATAGATAGATAGATTAGATAGGTAGATAGATGGATAGATAGTGTATGTATGCGAGTGCGCGAGCGCACAGTGCGGATGAACATAAATTCAACATATATATATATATATATATATATATATATATATATATATATATATATATATATAATATATATATATATATGTATATATATATAATGCATGCATGTGTATGTGCGAGCGTGAGCTCACAGGTGCGGATGAACATGAACTCAACGTATTTCTTTTTCGTGCATAAGTGAGTATTACCATTTCCATACGTTTATCTTATTCTTATATCCAGCTATTATCTTGACGTTCGTAAAAATCGAAACCACTATCCAATTAACTTTGGACGCAAGTAAGTGTTCGCGCGAGTATGAACTTTTTTCTTTCCTTTCGCTGGAACAATGGACGAGGTACTTGTTTCTCCATCGCAAAAAAGGGAGAGAGAAAAAAAAAAGATAAAACCCAAGAGTCAAGATCGCGGAGTGAATAAGCAGAAACAAAGTGATCGGTGGAAGCGTTTAGCCTTCACCCTGACACTGATCGGCAGTGAAGCCGATGCGGAAGAAGCAGAAAATAAATGGAAAGAAGATGAAGAACGTCAATTCGAATTCGATTAAAGAAAAAGAGAAAAAAGTTCGTGTTGCGTGAAAGAAACGATGCAGATATTAAAGAATAGTATAAGAAAGTCCAAGAGATGATTTGCAGCCGGAATATGAGTAAAGAAAGAGATATTACATAAAAGAGATAACGTATGCGGAAGAAGCAGAAAATAAATGGAAATAAGATGAGGAACGTCAATTCGAATTCGATTAAAGAAAGAGGGAAAAAATTCCTTGTTACGTGAGAGAAGTGATGCAGATATTAAAAAACAGTATAAAAAAAGCTAAGGGATGAATTGCAGCCGGAATATAAATAAAGGAAGAGATATTACATAAAAGAGATAACGTATGCGGAAGAAGCAGAAAATAAACGAAAATAAGATGAAGAGCGTCAATTTGAATGCAAATATTAGAGAATAGTATAAAGAAAAGATGTACTGAATTGCAACTGGAATATAAATAAAGGAAGAGATATTACATAAGAGAGGTAACGTATACGGAATAAGAAAAATGTTGAGAAGAATGACAAATCAAACGAAAAGAAAGTGATGTTGGCATGTTACACGAAAATAAAAAGAGGTACACATGGAAAGGTGACAAAATAAGTAAATAAAAAGGCGAATAAAAATGAAAGTTCACTGAAAAAATGAAAAGTAACTACAAGAATAATTCGAGTTGAAATGGAGCAGAAAGTAAGACCTGTTACATCAAAGAGTGACCCGGATTTCGGAGGCTGAAAAAAAATGAGATTGAGCAATGAGGTTGTATCGAATTGAAAATGGAAGAAAAACTTCATCTTATGTAAAAGAAATGACACAGATTCGAAGTTGAAAAAGAATCGTAAATCGAGTTGGAAGCGGCGAAGGTAACAGACGTTTTGTTTTATAAAATCGTAATTGAATTTTTGCTTTGTTTTTACAGGAATAAAGAAGTAAAAGATCGACAGACTAAATATAAAATAATGGAAAAAGATTGAGTTTTACATAATTGTCAATGCGTTATGTCAAGCTATACGCTGCTAGAGTTTATTTTACGTGATAATATATGTACATATACAATATATATGTGTATATATGTATATATATATACTATATATATGTATATATATATATATTTGTGTATATATATATATATATATATATATATATATATATATATATATATATATATATATATATATATATTTATATATATATATATATATATATATATATATATATATATATATATATATATATATATATATATTTGTGGTTATTCAATAATTTCATCTTCAATGGTTTTATTGTGAAACTATAAGGTATAAGCAGGGCACGTTTTATCAGTATTTTCCGGATGAGTAACTTCATGGAATTATGGTGAAGATTTTTTTAGATACATTTTTGTTCCCACTGTAAACGCAGCGACTTTGCTTCTCCTTATTTACTTGGTTATTTGTGAGTGTGTGTGTTTTTTTTTTGGGAGTTCTTTACTTTTTTATTATGGTAGAAATAAAAACATATCCGTTTAATCCCGAATGCTCTCTCTCTCTCTCTCTCTCTCTCTCTCTCAAACGTGAGATACTGTATTTTGCAATCCTCCCCCCCCCCACCAACAAAACGTATGGACTCTGGATACGACACTAGACATATCGTAGCTTTCGCTGACGATCATAGGCTCCGTGAAGAACGAACACATAGTACCGTTTTCCTCAACATATTTTTCTTTTATGTTTTAGTTTTTTTTCTCTCGCTTTTTATTATTTATTGTGGGAAAACGCGCCTCGTTCATCCTGCTTTTTGACGACGAGACTTGATGATGAATAGGTTAAATGTGGGAACGAGACTTTTATCTCTCTCTCTCTCTCTCTCTGTCGTACTGGCTGGGAAGAATGTCGTTTCCGTAATGATTTTAGCTAGATTTTTGTATTCAAGTAATAATTTTACGAATTCAGCTTTCTCGAACGTCGAACAAGTAGCCATGAACAATGACAGCTATGCAACGGCACACCTCTCCTCCCTCTATTATGACGACGGTTATATTTTAGAGGGAAGAGCCTTTTGGTAAAATTAAGTCAGACGGTGGTTTGAATAATTGCCACCCGTCCGTCTGACTGTCATATGTGGGGGAAGAGTCAGGCTGCGGTTTTGTGCTGGGAGTAGGTTGTGGTTGAACGCGGCAAATGTGTGGCTGGACCTCTGTAGGTCGATTGTTGATTTTGGGCCATTCATGAGGAAGAGGGTTTGCTGCATATTTGACTGTTTATTTTTCATAGTAGATATATTTAAGAGATATTTTGTTTTCTTTGCTGCATTTTCGAATTTTAAGAAGTGCAAGTGTTTCATTTTTAATGGATTTTTTTTTTAAATATAAACTTTCTTTTCGAAGGCCTACTTAAGTATGTTCTAAAATGGGATAGGAATAGTGCAAAGTGTTCCTTGTTCATCGGCCTTTCTCTCATTTGTCTTCAAGTTTATTTTGTTGTGTAATTTATCATGTTACAAATGACAGTCTTATTCCCCAAGGGTTGAATCGATAGTTAAATTTCTCGTTTTGGCTTTTTTTTTTATTGTTAGGTTATACAGCCCATTTCATTCTAGTTGTATTTTAACTTTGAAATGAATGACATACATATAAGGCGTTCATATTTACCGATGTTTTATCGAAATCTGGGAGTGAAGTAAATTGATTCCATCAATATATTTACTGTATATATAAATACTATATATATATATATATATATATATATATATATATATATATATATATATATATATATATATATATATATATATATATATATATATATATATATATATATATATATATATATATATATATATATATATATATATATATACAAACAACAGCTAAATTTTGAAAAGGACAGTAGTATTATTGATGTTTATTTAATTTTGAACTGCCTAATGAAAATTATGAAAATGTACCTTATTTACGAAGACATGAAAATTATCCACCATCCCTAACATTTGTTGATTAATTTTTCATTTGTGAAAAATAGTCACTTTAAACAATCTCACATGCCGTATGTCTTGTTGTTTTCTTATGCATTTGTTTTTGTAAAAATATAAAGACTTAATTGAAGTAAAACCAAGGACCGTTTGGTAGAGAATTTAATAGCCGATCTAGAAAAAGCAAACCACCAAATAATTGCAAGCGACGATCTCCGTCTTCAAAGGCAAAAGCATCATCCATCCCCTCTCCCCCCCCACCCTTTCCCCAAGCAAGGCGACACCACCTCCTCCCTTCCCGCTAACCAAGGAGGATATCCCCACCTCCTCCCAGACCTTTCCCCGTCAACATCCTGGCGCTCTTATATGGAAGTGACCGTAAATAGAGACCAATTGCAGAGAGAGAGAGAGAGAGAGAGAGAGAGAGAGAGAGAGAGAGAGAGAGAGAGAGAGAGAGAGAGAAAGTTGTCTTTAAAAATGGAAGGCGGAGAACTGATTCATTCTGCCATGATGACTTTAATTGTGAAAGTCTTTCGTTTTATCTGGACTTTTGACAACAGGATGTGCGACGATTATATATATATATATATATATATATATATATATATATATATATATATATATATATATATATATATATATATATATATATATATATATATATATATATATATATATATATACATATATATGTATGTGTTTGTTTATATTTCAAGATTTGTGCCCTTACATATTTGTAATCAGCTTATACTTGTAAACTTATGTGTAATATGGTATTAAATGCAGATATTATAATAGAGCTTCTTAGATTTTAAAGTGATCTGGTAATGGTGATGATGATGATGGTGATACCTACCACTACCATCATTATTATTAAAGCCATGATAATAATGACAGCGAAAATTGCAAAGTAAGTCATCTGTAGAGAATTCATATTCAAAATTTAGGCGTTAGAATCCAGCATGCTATTCGGAGAGAGAGAGAGAGAGAGAGAGAGAGAGAGAGAGAGAGAGAGAGAGAGAGAGAGAGAGAGAGAGTCCTCATCTCATCCATCATCATTTGTAGCAAAAGTTCTACGCGTAAATGCAACATTTTTCTTTTCTGTTTCCTGAAATCTGAGCGCCTTTGCATAGTGCTGAACACAAAATTACTCACGAAAAATGCAAATGACTTCCAAATTCGCTCCGACTGTGTGCCAGTTCGAATCGATCTCGCTTTGGTTGTATTTGGGCTTACAGGTGCCTCAGTTGCTTGCAACTCAAGCGCGTCCGGATTTCATCTACGAGAGGAGGTGCACATACGCAGGAAGCGTGCTTGCGTAAGGCGAAAGCTCCAAGTGCTAGTTTTCTTGGCCATCAAGGCAAGCCGCTCGCCAGACTCTTTCTTTTTTCTTATTTTTTTAACAGCGGTAGAAACCTACTTTCGCTGTTACGCTTTTTTCTTTTCTTTCCCGGTATGGTATGCCTTAATTTCGCGCTGTCGAGTTACGTTACGACCATACCGTAGTTACGCTGTGGGTACGTCAGAGGCGATGAGAGCGTTGGCGTTCTGCGAAAATGATAATAGATGCGTCATCGTGTAACTGGTAGTGTGGAGGAACGTGGAAAGTGAGTCGAGTTTGATACATACATATATATATATATATATATATATACACATATACACATATACATATATATATATAAATATATACATATATATTATATATATAATCCACATGATGGCAAAACAATAATGCGATCAAGTGTTCTGAACTGCCTTGCAAACAGTTGAAAACCTCCATGAAGAGACAGTCATTAACTTGCCTCTCTCCACTCTCGGAAATAAACGAAGAGGAACTAATTCCTTCACAGAAAATAAATTAAATTGAGACGAAGAAGGAGGAAAAACAACAAAGGAAAAACTTACACGAATCTGAGGTAGTCAAGAATGACTAATGCTATTAAAACGAATGTGCTGAGGTACCAAGGGAGGCGGAGGGAATGATACGGAGGGAGAGGGGAGGTGATAGGTGGAGTAGGGAGGCAATAGGTAGAGAGTTGGGGGGCGAGGTGTTGTTGAGGTTGTAAGGGGTCACATTGCATTGTTGCAAGGGAAAGCAGGCTAACTCGGTGTGCAGTGTAGAATTTTTTCTCTAGCCCTGTCTGCCTACTGGGCAAGCATATTCCGGGAACCTTCAGAAGGTTTCTCTTTCTCCCTTTATTATTGATATATTTTTTTCTCCTCTCGTGTAGATTTGTAGTTATTGTCAACATGTAGTTTATTAACAATTGCATGTAGCAGAAATATTAAAACTAATCTCGGCTCCGAAACGGTTAATAGGAAGGAACCGAAAAATTCTGCTTTGTGTTGTACATTGTATGATTGAGAGATATCCCTCTGGCGCTACATTTTAATGCAGTATGAAGACTAGAAACGCAAATTACCCGCTCTGGTAGCGACGCGGAAGAGGCAGATGAGAATTTTAATGAATGGAGCCACAATTTCGAGAATATTTTGCCTCCCTCTCTCTTTAATAATTGGGCCCCGATTTTATTAATTTTCCTCTTCTTTTTTTTTTATCCCAACAGCGGGGCTTGTCATAACTGAGGCACTTTAATGGGCTCTCTAGTTGCTCAGGGGTCAATAATTATGAGGTCAATTATAGGTTAGCATTCTCCTCCCTCCCTCCCTATCCCCCAAACTCCTGCTTACCTGGTATAATCAATGGAGCTTGTCAGCTGTTGGTATCAATTACGTCTTCAGTTTCCCCTATTCGACAAACAAATAAAAATGTCAATTTCCTGTTCTGTTTTGCTGGGAACTTCCGAGGGAAATCCGACAAAAAAGAAAGTCGACGGGTTGGGACGCCAATGACGGGTTTTACTAGGGAGACTTAAATATTCGCCAGATTTTTTCCCGCCGAGGAAAATTGCCGGTTTCTTTTAACTGCAATTTATTTCTGGGAATAAATTCCTTCTTTTTTCGTGATTCTTGTTTGGAACTCACCTTGATCTTGGCTTCGTTGTCGGATATTTCTCATATTTATAACTATTCTGTTTTCATGTGATACCATTTTTCTTAGCTTGAATATTCACAATATTATCAACTTGGTAGCGTTCATTAAAAAAGTGTTTTCCATAAATTTGATATGTCGTAGTATTCTAGTAAATCGAAGCAGGTGAAACCTACAAACATACAATCACACACACACACACACCTTCTATAAAAAAATCAACAAAACACAAAGAGTTATTGAAAATTTCACCCCCTGACGAACTAACCGCATTAATCAAGGCCAAGTTTCCCACTCTTAGCTAGCGGAACGCAAGGCAGTCGTCGTCCTCAGCAGCTGTCCTTGACAGTGGAATGAGTGGCCTTGCACTTGCAAATGCCGTCCTTATGAGGTGACTTTGATTCTGTTTGAATGCTCAAAGGAATGTATTTTTAATGTGCTTATTATATAAACACACACATATACTGTATATATATATATATATATATATATATATATATATATATATATATATATATATATATATATATATATATATATATATATATATATACATATACACACACAATAATGCACACCTCAACTCTTAAAGGTAGTGTCTCCAGAATGTGTTAAACGCTCAGTTCTTTCAAGGTCTTTTGGGATAATGTTACTAACTCCATGTCCCCCTCCACGCTGGAGGCGACCCACCGAAGTGGACTAACTACCAGGATATAATTCTCTGCTTAAGCCAGCACAGGCCCAATTGACTTTTCAGGAAATGTGCTCACATCATTCCCTTCTCTTCGGGACTGATGTCATGGATCTCGCTGTTTAGGCGAGGCCTAATATATATATATAAATATATATATATATATATATATATATATATATATATATATATATATATATATATATATATATATATATATATACAGCTGAAGATTTATAAACAAGACATATGTACGCACGCATGTAGAAACTTCACAGCATTATACTTTTTCACCCTTCCTAATATGGAGACTCATGTTCGTCCCTTGGAGCATTCCTTGACATTGAGGAAACATGACCTTGGGTGTGACGTCCCCGCAAGATATGTAAAGTGCAGTAATATACGATACTTTATGATGTCAACATTGTGGGTATATTCTTAGGCGGGGCAAAGCGGATTATGTTGAAGATTTTAATCCCGCGATTTGTGTATTTTACTGTCTCTCTCATATTGCCTCGTTTATTTATTTTTTTTTTTTTTTTTGCCGTCTTTTATACTTTGGTTTTTATTTGAGTAACTTGATTAAGTGCGGTTTAGTTTGCTATAGAAAACGACGAAAGTGTAATTGAAGTTATTTATATTACTCATCATTTCGTCATTGTTATTGTTATTATTTTGGTTATCATTGTAATTTTTCCGCAGATTTTTTTTTATGTTTGTAGGCATTCATAATTTATTCATGAGTTCCAAATCCTGAATTTTTTTCAGTTCATAAATCACCTCTGTCTGTCAGCTGACAGCGCTCAGCTGCTAGGCTTCTGTTTTTTCTGAGAATTGAATGACAATTATTTATCCGAATCCTTTAATGTTTTACGAATAAAAATTTTTTTCATTGAAGCTAAGGTTTCCGTATTCAGAAATCACACGTATAAATTGAAGAGTGAATGGCCAGTAAAAGGAATTCCGATGTATTTTTTTTCTGAATTAGAACGAAATGTACCAGTCTGATTGTCCAGTGAAATATCTTTTTAAGGTGGGTTTTCCCCATTTGGGAATTTCTTGCACAAATTTGATAGAGAGTCTGAATTTAATGGTTTTTATTTCTTGCTGAATTTTAGCGAGTCAGACCTCTAAATGTGCAGATACCTATTGTAATATTTTTCTATGCGTTCACTTTAGTTGACAATGTTGAAAACGGATTAATATTTTCAATGTCGTTTTCTTTAAGCAGCTTAAATTGAACACTGTTTTGCAAGCGCGACTTCCGGGTGTTCGTCGTACCGGGAATTGTCTTTCTTTCTCATTTTCTGGAAACACTTAAACTCCGTCGTGACTCCAACTTAGTATTTCCGAGTCCTTTCCCCGACTAATGAAAGGGTAAATGTCAATATTTTTCGTATTTTTATATTTACACTCACGTTTTCATGTTTTGTAGATTTTTTTTTTTTTTGTTAACTCGACGTGATGGTCGAGTATTTGTCTTTGTTGGACCTTTCTCTTGTACTTTTATGTTTTACTGTACTTCACGTGGTTCTGCTACTGTTTTTACAACAATAACAAAGATAAACATCAGCAAAGATAATAAGCGGGTATAAGAAATTTCCAGATTTTCTGGGTGGATTATGGCAAGGTAACCATTAGCCTAGAACTAAATAAGATGTTTGTAAGAATTTAAAATAAGGCTGACAGGAATATATAAGTTATGAAGGAACCACGGCAACAGGTCAGGATTGCGCCATTGGCAAAAATATTTATTTTGTGCAAGTAATGAATGGGAAGAGAACTAGTGCTCTGAGTGGTTATTTTGTGTAAGTAAGGAAAATTAGTGGGATGATTGAAATTAGATTTCATTTATGGTACTGATTGTTTAAAAGAAAATTAATGGGAGGGACGCCATGGACCGTGAAACATTAGTGCAAGTATGACGTTAACTCGAAAATGTCTTCACAAAACTTGGGGTATAAGTACAGGAATTAAAAACGTTAACATTTATCACCGATGATATACCCTGGTAATTAAGTATTATTTAGAGCCCTAGTTCCTATTAACTGTTCATCTTGGTGTCAGTCAAACCTTAATTTCATGCGACTTACGCACCAGAATTTGAATTGGTAATGTAATTTTCATCCGAGTTCATTCCAGTACGGCCCTGCAATCAGTAACATACCTGGACTGTTCAGCTGTGTAACTCGAGGAAGTTATGTTGTTTGCGACCGAGTTCACTGGCCCGACGGCCTTGAAAAGTTCTTATTTAGACCGCGGAAAATCCATGCTTTTGGTTCTGCAACCGCGAGATCCCGCTAGTCTTTTGAATGAGTCCTTGTCTTTTTATTATGACTAGTGTTGTTATTCCATTTTACTGTTCTTTTCTTCAGTTTGGATTGCCGTGAATGTGGAAGGAATTAACATAATTAAAAATTTGGAAGAAATGTTTTGTAAGAGGAACAGAATTGCGAGTATGAAACGAAATCAGGATCCATAAGCTCTTAGAGAACTATGAGGAACAAAACAGGAGGCCCTTCAGAAGTAATAATGGTTGGCTCACATGGAGAGAAACGCTAAAAACACACGGAACCAGAAAAAGCAAACTTAATATGAACACCGAATGCAGTAAGGAGGACGGCGAAGATAGCAAGGGAAAAAATCAGGCTAAGAAGAAGAAAGTACGGCAGGCACCGCAACACCACCGCTGCCGTCTTGGTTAGCATTAGCGGTACCCCTAGGGCGAGACTCTGCTACCGCCGCCGTTTCAACTTTCACAGAGAAAGAGAGAGAGAGGGGGAGAGAGAGAGAATGAAACTGATCTATTTATCACTGGACTTTCTCGGCGCAACAGGAAGACGATTGGTATATTTTCTAGGCTTTCTTTGGCGACTAAACAAGCATTTGGTTTTAGTAGCTTGCACAGATGTTCGACTGGTAGTGATGATACCTGGAATATTCGTGTTTACTTTTATTTTGCTCATGTTTGTGTATACATTCATACATAAAAATATATATAATATATGTAATATATATATATATATGTATAGATATATATATATATATATATATATATATATATATATATATATATATATATATATATATATACACACACACATATATTTCGATTTACAAAGACCAATCTTGTAAAACAAAAGAGTCTGTGTCGTCTTGAAGTGGGCAATGTAATACGGTTTAGATGTTCATGTGAGAGAGAGGGAGAGCGAAAATTATAATCGTAGCATTCCGTAACAATCACGGAGAGCACAGCAAAATAAATGTTTTATTGGATTTGATTTGCCAGTCACACTCTTGGTTGGGGTGTGAATCGGTTGCCACCGTAATTTTGATTTTTTAATTGTTTTTTCCCCTCCGTTCTTACCACAGGGCCTGCAATTTCACAAAACACACACATATATATACAATATATATATATATATATATATATATATATATATATATATATATATATATATATATATATTTACTATTTACCCTTGGAACGTGTGGCTCTAGAAGGTGCAAACCTTTTGAATTTCAGATAGAACTTTGGAGTGAGGTTCCTTGCTCCATTTCCTGTTGTTCAAGTGGTCAGTGTGTTGACGGCGTCTGATATTTCTTGACTTAGAAATCAGTCCATGTTTCACTTTGTTAACTGGATAAACAGCAGTAAAGCAAACTATTGACGTTAGATATATATATATATATATATATATATATATATATATATTTATATATATATATATATATATATATATATATATATATATATATATATATATATATATATATATATATATATATATATATATATATATATATATATATATATATATATATATATATATATATATATATATATATATATATATATATTAACTTAAATTTTGACTCACATCAAGATCAGACCCAGGTCTTTCAATTGAAAGGCGAGGGCGCTGCCCACTAAGGCCATACAATTTAAAGAAGTTGGAACCTGAGAGCAACTGCACCCAAGGAATTACCTGGGCAAACTTAACTGCTTGCATACCAGCGAGTTTTCCCCAACTTCCCGGCTCAGCAGTTAACTTGCCCAGGTAATTCCTTGGGTACAATTGCTCTCAGGTTCCAACTTCTTTTAGACTTGTATGGCCTAGTGGGCAGCGCCCTTGCCTTTCAATTGAAAGACATGGCTTCGATCCTGATGTGAGTCAGAAATTTATTTCTGTTCCACACGTGATTGTGTGTTGATTATTTCTATATATATACAATTATATATATATATATATATATATATATATATATATATATATATATATATATATATATATACTACATATATATATATATATATATATATATATATATATATATATATATATATATATATATATATATATATACATACATACATACATACATACATGCATATTTATGTACAGTGTATGTGTGTGCGTCACGCAGAACGATGGAAGGCATAACGAAAGTAGAGAGATTTTAATTTTCTGGAGAGAGAGAGAGAGAGAGAGAGAGAGAGAGAGGCGAAAAAGGATTCCAGTGCACGTATATATTTACTTCCCTCCGTCAAGGAAACGGATAGCTGAGCGTGACTGTTACAATTACAGTGGACTACAAAGTAAACCGAATGCTTCTCCGGGTCACTGGACTGTGGCCACTGGCGAATATTCGACCAGAACAGGATTTCTTGAACGAGACTTAATCTAGTGACCTGACGAGTCTTACAAGTTTTTTACTAAAAGATGAACTTGACTGAGATACGTAGTAATTGTTACCTTATCATTGTTTCTTCTTTTTTGTTAGAGTTGCATTTTAAACACTCCTGCCCCAAAGCCTCTCGAGTGAGGCGTACTCAAGAACACGTAAAGAGATTCGCCTATTTAGGACTTTTTCGTGGATGCTCATTTACGTCCCTCGAAAATCTTGAAAGTTCAGTTGCCTTTTCCTGAGGTTTACAGTTCGTAGTACTGGGGAGTACTTTTGGAAAGAAACTGCATGAAAGTACTTTTGAAGTCTGGTTTTCTTGAGCTGTTCCATTTTCAGCTACGCAAATTTTTTTTTTTTTTTTTATCATGATTACTGTAGCTAAAATTTAAAAATTACCTGAATTTTGTACGCAATAAATTTTGGGCAAGGAATCTACTTTCGGTCTTAGTTTAATCCCTAGGTACAAGAGTGTTTTGCGGCTTTTTTGTCAGTGCCATTAGACTTGGATGTAACGGCTTAAAAGTAATCAGTATTTGAATATATTGATATATAAATCTGAACATGAATAAGTTTATGCCACAGTTGCTGTTGGGAAATTATTCGCATGTTATCGCAGAATTCAAGAGGATTTTCTCACGTGATAAATTAACGGGTGATTTAAATGCACTCTATGTAACGATCTCATTATCTTTCCTAATATTGCGGCTATGTTTAGTTTTCTTGTAGAATCAGTAGAAAAAGTATGAAATAATAAACGGGACTGACACTATGATTACTGCGGGAAGGAAATAACGAGGTAATGACAGAACTGAATGAAGTACGTAAGCCCTAACTTTCTTTCCTGCCACTGAACGCATTCTTTAGAAATCACCGTCATTGAACACCGTCTAATGGCAGCGAATAACAGCTTGTCTGTGATTCATCCTTTTGGCTAGATTCGGCTGAGTCTCGGGCCATTCATTCATTGCCCCTCGTGTATAAGCAAATCGATCTTACGTCAATATAACGCCACTGGCCGTTGGTTTATTGAGTGTTGCCCTCGGTCAGTAGGGCTTCCATTACCTGGGTCGTGTTGTAGCCTGGGATCGAACGTGATATGAATGAAGTGACAGAGTTGCCAGATGTTGACATTTTTCTAACCCAGAAGGGCTTCCCTTTTCTAATGTGATTTCTTGATGTGTTATTTTTTTTTTCTTCTTGTTCCAGGTGCGATCCTTGCTGGCGTGTCTTTACTATAAGGTATGGCGACTTAAGCCCATTTATTCTGTATTTTCTGCTACATGTGGGAGCATTTTCACAATTTAAAAATGCTTTAAATTTTTCAAGAAATGGCTTTTCAAACCGGAAATTGCAAATATCTTTGCGTATAGTTGGAGAGCAATGTCATCACACTAGTAAATTCAACCTACAGGAGAGATAATAGTAGTTGTGGAGGCGTAGCGGGGCCGGGGAGCTCTGTGAGCGATCTTGATAAATCCAGTATACGCACGAACACCAACGATAACTATTAAATCCCCTTGTCATGTTACTGGGTCCTTGTTATCAGGTTACGTCCAGTTATTCAGGTGAATAATTACGTGTTGGGACACACCCAACCCCTGGAAGATATATTTACAAGTAGGCAGGTGTATATGACACCTGACGTTGTAACCGTAAGTCAGTCTAGAAAATGGCCCCCCCCCCTTTCTCTCTCTCTCTCTCTTTGCGCGCAGTTCTTGGTTATTAATTCGAAAGATGTAATCTTTAAACATAAAGGTGAGAAAACACCCTGCTCAAGACTTGAAGTGCATTATTACTGTCACTAACGAGGTACATTTGCTTTCATCGCTAGACAACTGTTGCAGCCACTTCCCCCATCTGTGTTTGTATGTCTGTGTGTGTGCATTCTTATGTAATATATAATTTTGATCTATTTCAGAGAGTGGAAAGTCTGACGTTTGGTGATTACATTGAAAAGTGGAACTTTTGGCGTTAGGAATTATGTTCGGTTCAGTGTTTCGTCATATTAAAGGTTTCCATAGATAATTTAGGAAAATTAAGACGATCTGTTTCGCTTTTAACACCTGGGATCTGTCAACAAAATTGGAGAAATACATGCAAAGTCTACAGAGAAATTATTCGTTCTTATAATGAATATTGTAATTAATTATAGTGTATTAATTTGAGCAATATGCGTAAAGGATTAATCGATAATGAAATAATTCATACATTGTACGAAACTGTTGGTATCATTCGAGGGACAAGATTGAATTTATAAACTTTTCGTTTATGACTTTCAGACGTTGATTGGCAAACGAACAGACGAGCGTACATGCCAACGTCTACGTTTGAATTACAAGTCAGTCACCATACCAGGGAAAACCAATTTACAGTGAAAACCAATTTACAATGAAAACTAATTTACAGTGAAAACCAATTTACAGTGAAAACTACAGGAGCCGTAATCAAACTTTTGTATGACAGCGCATGGATATCACACAATTAGATATAATTGGAGTACTCAGTAACTCCAGAGTATGTTGGAAAACCAGTGTCAAATAGACAACTTATAAGAAAAATGAATTTGTTTTTATTTAAAAACAACGAAGAAACAAAGCTAGAACGAATGATAATGTTACACTTTCTTAGCAAACATTGCACACGCAGACTTAACCACAGTAAAAGATAATCGGACGAAGTATTGACACCCTTCCAGGATCAAGCGAATCACAAACAAATAAACAAGCAAAGCAAACACATAATGAATCCTCATCCAGCTGCTATCGACCTCCTAAAGGCAACCGTGGCATTAATCTAATTTGGCAGTCTGCATAGGCACCGGGCCCTCGGGGGGTGTGGGAGAAGCTGTGGTTGGGGGGTGGGAGTGATTGAAGGGGAGTGGGTTAGGGAGTGAGTGGTATGCAAAGAGCTAGAGGGACAACCTGGTTCATACAAGAGAAACGTGATGTGGTTGTAGCTGTGCTGAATACCAAGTGCAAGACGAATGAGAGAGAAAGAGAAAAAAGAAGTAGAAAGAGAAAAAATGGGAGAGGAAGGCCAGTGGCGGTTGTTTGGGGTAAAAGTGGCTGTCATTAAGTGGTTCTGTTTTTGAGTACAGAAATTTTACATGCTATACTATTATTGACAGTTTTTAGAGCAATACGTTCCAGCAGATGTAGAAATGTAAAGAGAACGCCAACGCAATCTGTGATGAGCGTGAAATAATAATAATAATAATAGTAATGACTCACACTGGCAGAAGCAGTATTATAGTAACAATAATAGTGAAGTTTAGTCACAATAATCCCATTCAGTAAGATCTATAAACCCAGTAAGTAACTTTCAACCACCTTCCCAATCTCTCACCCCCCTCCCCTCCCGGGGAAAAAATACTCTCACCTCTAGCGAACTCAACTCTCACCTAGAAAACCGACTTACACGCTGAACTAATTCTCAGTAACCTGGAGAGGTCTCTTCTCACCTCTCACGTCCTCAACTCTCACTCTTGTTTCCTGGTTCGATTCTCATCACTAAATGGGCACTCCTATGCTCCTTCCGTTGAAATCTCTCGATCAGAACGTTCTTGGTATCCTGAATAGATGAGATTCAAGAATAACGGAGTTTTCCTCTCTGTAGTAATGAAGACGCAGAGAGGAGAGAGAACGAGACTAGCTCTTTGCCGAGAGAGTATAGATAACTGTTTGCACAAGAGAGAGAGAGAGAGAGAGAGAGAGAGAGAGAGAGAGAGAGAGAGAATAGCTGTTTGCTGAGAGAGCAAGGATGGTTTTTGTACTGAGAGAGAGAGAGAGAGAGAGAGAGAGAGAGAGAGAGAGAAAGAATAGCTGCTTTTGAGAGAGCAAGGATGGTTTTGTACTGAGAGAGAGAGAGAGAGAGAGAGAGAGAGAGAGAGAGAGAGAGAGAGAGAGAGAGAGAGAGAGAGAGCTCAAATCATTGGTTATCTATGGGAATTCCAACACTCGATGGTACAGCCACTACACTCGTATATGTGCCGGCAGACGATCCAGTTCCCTTTTGTAATGGCAAAGTTTCCCATGCAATGAGTATTGCCCTGATTACGATGAAACATCCTCACGAATGAGCGATGACTTTAATGATGATGTTGGCGATGCTGAAAAGTGATGACTCAATTGAGTTTCACGGTTAAATATGATGTCGGAGTAGCAGCGCTACATTTTAATGTCACATTTTTGTTGCTTTAGTTTGTGTGGGTTCTTAGCATTATTACTATTATTGCTATTACTGTTTTTAGCAAGATGAGATATTTCATTCTTGTGATTCCACAGAATTACTTTTATTTATGAGTAGTTCATATATATAAATATATATTATATATATATAATGGGATTTATTTATTGATTTATTTTTTAATTGAAGCTGTACTTACGACAGCCAGAATTGACACGTATTGTTGGGACGGAAGCAAGCAGACACTCAAGCGTATCATAGAAAAGACAATCATTAACAGTCAGTCACCTATATTTTTGCCTCTGATATCTGATCGTTGCTACGCTTGAGTTGGAAACGTCGTTACGCATTCTATTTTAGGAGAAATTAAATGGAAATAATCTATTCGTACATTATAATTTTTTCATATTTGAATCAGGGTCTATAACCATTGTTTTTTTTATAGTCGTTGTTGTTTTAAAATGCATAATTATTCAAAATCAAATGTTTTAAGTTTGTCTCACTTGAAAATGAAATTTATATTAAAAATTTATCTTGCATTAACTTTATAGATCTCATGTGTTTCAATTTTGAAGTGTTCTGGCTTTCCCTTTCAAACCCCGAACAAAGACTCAATGATCCGTGAAGGTACTATATGGATTATGAAGTAAAAGTGGGGTTACGACGTTACAAACATGAATTTTTGACAGCTGCAGTGACATGCGATGACGTAGGATCACTGGCTGGAGTTGCGTCACAGCTAGGGAATATTTTCGGCACCTTTCCGGTAGGAATGATAAAAGATTATGCTTAGAGTTACGCTGGGAACATAAATGTTACGTTTTTTCGTAATTTATAGAATTTTTCTCTTTCATATCAGTTATTATCGTCATTACTCGTGATACAGATTATTTTACTTGCTTCATTGTGCATTTCTTACTTTTGACTGTAATTTTGAACAGAACACTTCCCTCTAGTAATTTTATATATATATATATATATATATATATATATATATATATATATAAATATATATAATTTATAGTTTCTAGTATTAGGAATGAACTATTATGAGGACTGTTCTCTTAACTACGATGTAGGTCAGTAGTGTCCAAAAGACTTCAATTGTATTTCAGTCATTAGACGCCACAGGTATGTGCGCTATTTACATGTCAGTTACTTTTTGTATAACGAGGTCAATATAATTTTTTTTTAAGTAGATGAGTATCCATAAACAAGAATTTTGTGTGTGTGTATATATATATATATATATATATATATATATATATATATATATATATATATATATATATATATATATATGAATAATTCAACTGCTATCTTCTGTCGCGGCCTTGAGGGAAATGCTCTCAACTTGTGAGATTTGCCGGGGTTACTGGAAACGTTTAATCCTAAACGAACACTGAGATTCGAAACTGAACGTATAGTAGTGGAGTGTGTGCAAAGAGAACGTGTGGTGTGTTTTGTTTCGTCCATATCATAATTTTCCGTACGAGGTTCTTTGGATTTACGAACACGTGAGAAGGAACGTATTCCTCGTTGTTTTTTCTTGAAATTTTCGTTGCATTCGTGATTAACTAGGTGATAAAGGAACAAAATTCAGCTGATAACCATTTAGCATGTTCCTTGGCTTTCACGTTGTTCGTAAATCCAGTTATAGGTCTCCTTTTATTTTTTATTTTTTTATTCCACGTGAGGGCTTGCACGTAAACCGGTTTTTGTCGGGAGAATCTGTTACGATTCTCAGTCCATCATGGTCAGTGATTGTTCGATCTACGATCATTTGTCTAACGGTGATTTCACACTTCAGGCAGTCTCACTTGATCACTTGTAAGTGTTTCTTTCACAGTTAACGAAAATACATCAGTTTGTCCTTTTGTGGCTAAGAGGTCAACGAACAGGAAGGAGTTCCACATTTTCCTTTTGGTTGGGGGAAAACACACAGATATTAGAACAGCCATCAAAACACCTAGTAGGTCACGACCTCACAAAAGAGACACAAACACAAATCACCACGGTAATCCAATTATACTCGGTTGGACTTCAGGACGTATCCCCGTCGAGACCTGAACCCTATAACGAAATTCACCTCCCGACGGCGAGCGACCGGCGAAGGAGGCGAAGTAGCCCCGGCAGCAGAAGTAGCAGTAGCAGACACTAACTTGGTCTTCGTGTTGGGAGATACCTACCTTATTGTGTTATGTGCTGAGTGTGATCTAAACGGCAGGGAAAACTATACTGACGGGGGCAAACGGCCATACTTACGATTTTATACGGGGCGACTTTCATCGGCTAGCAGACCCCGCCCCCCGGTTTTGCCTGGCGCCGCCCCCTTCACTCTCTCTCTTTCTATCTCCCCCCTCACCTTTTTCTGTTCTTTCAGTCCGCTTTGGCTTCGGCTGCCGATGACAGTGGCTGAGCTGCTGGTGATTCTGCCATTTAACGAACGTTGCTCGCAAATCGCAGTTGGCAGACTTCGCTTCTCCATCGAAATCCTTCTCTCGTGTGCTCCAAGTGGCACTGCACCCTCCCTCCCACCCTGCATCCCCCTCACGCCCGCAGCCATCTCTCTTTCACTTCTCTGGTGTCTTGGCTGCTGGAGACAATCCTTCTCTTCTTCTCTAATCTCGTTACAAAGATTTTGGTCACCTTCTCCACAGTGTTTATTTCACTTACGACAGTGAACGTTGATAATTTGAATGGCTCTTTTTGTCGCTGTTTTTTTTTTTTTTTTTGCTGTAGTGGTCATAGATTATTTTTTCTTCGATGCTGTGACCTCGTTGTTGCCGTTCTGAGCGACCTTGTTGCATCCGGTTGGTCGCTAGTGTACTTTCCTCATGTGTTTCGGTGTGCACTTATTGGTATTTTTTTTTTTTGCGCCATTGGTTTGTTTCTCTGTTTTTGTTAATGAGCTGCTTGTCCACGATTTTACTCTTTCTTTCATTGTAGTGTAATGCCATTGTTTGCCTTGTTGCTTCGCCTTTATATTTATTATTGGCATTGAGTATTAATAATTATTATTATTTAGAACACTAGTATCATCATTAATTTAGACTGTTTACAAAAATGATTTGTGTTATTATTGCATTTTAATTATATATTGAATATTAAAATACGTACATGTAGTCTTGTTTAATAGCCCTGATGTTTTCCTGGCTGCGAGGTACTGATTCCTCATATTAACTGTTATATAAAAATCAAGTGGACAGTTAAGGCTTGCATTAAAAAAAAGGTTTATTTGCAGGGTCAACCATCAAAGATTCGTGCAAGGTACCAGCAAACTTAAAAATGGTTTCCATAAATGGTCAATTGTCTCGTGCCTCTCAGTTCGGTTTCATTAGTATATATTTGCGTGTTGCTCTCTCTCTCTCTCTCTCTCTCTCTCTCTCTCTCTCTCATATATATATATATATATATATATATATATATATATATATATATAATTTATTTATATGTGTGTGTATGTATTTATATACAGTATATGTATATATATGTCACATACATGTATGTATATATAAGTATTCATATCGCCCTCACAAAATAAATATCCATACGCACATAATGAGTTCTTGTGTGTATAAGTGTATGAACAACGTTTGTCAAAGTTATCCATGCATATCAAACACGCATAAATACACAATCGAAAGCAAGGCGTACGATGATTTCATGACAGTGCTGTAAATTATGGCTGTGGAATTACAGATTTTCTGCCATATGGCCCAGTCGGCATCGAGAGAACCGCTCGGTCGTAAATCAGTTTATGCCTTTTTAACGAAAGTTCTTCTTCTTCTTCTTCTTCTTCCTTCAGGAATAGTTCCCCTTCCGCGTTATCTTAATTCTTTTGTACGTTTACTTTCCAATTTTTTTTTTACTTTCTGTTTTTTTCTGTTTTACTTTTTATTAGTGCCCGGTTGTTTTTCATCTTTCCTCTGCTGATCTATTTCTTTATTCCGCTTGATTTTCTCGTTTTACTCGTGTACCTTTACCCATGAACCGTACATCTAGCCACTTTGTCTCTCAGTCTCCAACTCGGACCTCGGCTACCAATAAAGCCCCACCTCTTTATTAGCATTTTCTCATTAAACAAAATTCCTCAACCGCAGTTTCCCCCTTGCAATATGGTGTATGGTTTGGCGTTCTCGTACGTCAAGTTCTTACCACATATTTACCTTTTAGGAAATGTTTCGAGTGTAACGTGCAGTATTTAGATTCTTTAGGTTTTAGGTTCTATTTGCTATATCAAGTTATTGTACATGATTTAGTTTTTGGATTGTAAAATAATATATATTTTTTTATATTTAGGATTAAGTCATAGTTTGGATTTTGTTTTTTCACACATCCTATTCGACTGGTTTATAAAATTTTTAATTTTTCAGATTGCTTCATGTAATTGTTGAGACCTGTAAAAAGAAAATGTTTACGTTGCATTATTATTTCTTTGCATTATTGTCCCTTTTAGAATTTCGTTTCGTTATTCCCATAGTTTAGTAGTTCAGTGTCAGAACGAGGTGGTGTCTTGCCACCAAGCCATTCGTTTATGAACTACATCTTGGGAACTGACGTTTCTATTTAATAAGAGTTTCCTAGCGGCTCAAACCATTTTGAATCTCAATTTGATCCCATTTTGCAGTATTTTAACACGACAACTCCAGGATAGTTGTCCATAGAAACGCAGGGAGGTCTGTTGTCTAGTCATCGCTCTCGAAGACCTGAGGTTGGTTACTTGGTCTTAATGTAATTTTTTCACAATACTTCGTCTTATAAGAAATCCGGTCACTGAAGAAGTCATAGGGATGTGTCTTTGGTCTAGTGCAGTGGTTAACCTTTTTTGGCCCATGCACCCTTTCACCATATGTCAAGCTGTCATCCCCTCCGCCCCCTTTCCAAAATTGTCTGCCTTAAAAGGTGCATTCCAAATGATATGTAACAAAATACTAACACAAACACACAAGCTAGAGGGGAGAAAGCCCAGCGTGGCCTCCCAGTAGTGCGGACCGATGCATACTGCGTTTTGTGCGGTCCTAGAGCCAGTTAGAGCCTGCCAGTCTGTGGTCACAGTTCCCACTCTGAAACTCTGACATTCCCTCTGAGGGGGGAAATCCTCCCTGGTTGAGAACCACCTGTCTAGTGTGTTGAGAAATGTATTTATGGTAACGGCAAACAGTTCTTAATTCCACTGCTTCAGTGCTAAAGCTGTAAACCCAATGAACCTAGGATGGCACGTAGCTCAAGATTTATGTTGCAGGTCAGCTACTCCCCAGAAGAACTTCCAGAGCTTTGCTGAGAAACTCTTCCACTCATAAAAGTCGAACGTTAGTTTGTGTGCTGGTTACATTTAGCAGGTATTTCAAGAGGTCTTTCATAAAACTTCGATTTTATGATAAATTTATATTCCTCTTGGGTTCAGTTGAATTGTCTGCATGAAGGAGCTCGACTTATGATTCAGTTAGCGAGTTGTTTGCATTCAGTATTTCGACTTTATTCTAGGTAAAAAAAAAATGGTTTGTGCTTTTATAACCGATCGTTTTTGTTTAGTTATCTTATTTATGATGACCTTATTTCTTTACTTGTCGTTAAGCGGTAATTTGGTAGACAGTAATGAAAAAACACTGGTACCGTTTTGATTTTTCTTTCTTTTCAAATAATGTTTGCAGGGAATTGATTACATTTAAGAATAATTTCCTAAAATATAATAATTTTTTCCTAGCACTTAATTACTTTTAAAGGTTAAAGTTCATCGAAGAAGTTATTTTACTTTAGGTAAATAACTTGTTAGGTTAACCTTGAATTTTGTTAACACGGATTTTAAGATCTTCACATTTTAAGTGGTTATTTTCATACCGACTTTTGTGACCACGTTGTTTATACAGCTACCTATGTGTATTTAATGTTTGTCAAGTTTTGTTTACTTAAATATAAAGTAAATTACCTAGAATCATGTGGTGTTTTATCATCCGGTAATATATTTTAACTTTTAAATTTTCTTTTTTCATATACAAAGTTAAGTATGCACCATAATTAACTCTAGGGTACATAAACGCTCTCTAAGCTTAATTGATTTGATATGTTGATGAGAAAAAATAAATGCTGAATATTTTTGTTTCTCATTTATTTATAATTATTGTATTTTCTGAACGCGTTTTGGTATTAAAGAGGTTTTATTTTGTTGCTGTTAAGCATTTAGATCTTTTAAGAGGTATGACTGAGAGAGTGGGTTTATGGGTTTTGAAATTAAGAAAAATGAAAAATAAGAAAATAAATCAATAGAACAATTCATGATAAACAGGAAGCAGGAAATTGGCAGCGTGGTAAAAGAAAAGAGAAGAAAATTAAGTAAAAAAAACAAGTTTTCGAAGATGCTATACCACGTGTCACACATTTTGCCTCGTCACTCTTCAGTAAAAAAAAGTTTCCAAGAACAGGTCATGCGAGACCCAGAATTGGCAAAAATAGTGCTGGTATCTGTGTGAAGGTCAATGTTAGTTAAAAAGTTTTTTTCCTTTTTAGTTTTCTGTAAAAGAAAACTATTGAGATGGCTTTGCCTGTCAGTCCGCACTTTTTCTGTCCGCCGTCAGATCTTAAGAACTACTGAGGCTAGAGGGCTGCAAATTGGTATGTTGATCATCTACCCTCCACTCATCAAACATACCAAATTGCAGCCCTCTAGCCTGAGGAGTTTTTTAAAATTTTATTTAAGGTTAAAGTTAGCCATGATCGTGCGTCTGGCACCGGCATAGGTGCCAACAACACAGGCCACCATTGGACCATGGCTGAAAGTTTCATGGGCCACGGCTGAGAGTTTCATGGGCCATGGCTGAGAGTTTCATACTGCATTATACGCTATACAGAAAACTCGATTTCGCCGAATTAACTTCGGCGCATTGTTTACTTGTTTTTTTTATGTGACTGAATGAAGAGTTTTGTGTGTACTGTATTTAGATCGAAACAGTTTAATTTAGTGGACTGACTGGAGTATTTCGGCAGGTCTTTGCTTGCACGAAGAGGCTCTGTCAGTACTGGGACATTTTTCTGTATGTATGAGTATCTCTCTCTCTCTCTCTCTCTCTCTCTCTCTCTCTCTCTCTCTCTCTCTCTCTCTCTCTCTCTCTCTCTCGTGAAAATGTACTTTGTGGTATTTTTATGATGCAGATTTATCTCTCTCTCTCTCTCTCTCTCTCTCTCTCTCTCTCTCTCTCTCTCTCTCTCTCTCTCAAATGTACTTTATGGTATTTTTATGATGCAGATTTATTTATTCTCGCTCTCTCTCTCTCTCTCTCTCTCTCTCTCTCTCTCTCTCTCTCTCTCTCTCTCTCTCTTCTTGTGAATGTACTTTTGGTATTTTTATGATGCAGTTGCATTTTTTCTCACACTCTCTCCTTGTGAGAATGTACTTATTGTATTTTTATGATGCAGATTTATTCTCTCTCTCTCTCTCTCTCTCTCTCTCTCTCTCTCTCTCTCTCTCTCTCTCTCTCTCTCTCTCTCTTCATTTGCTGACCATTTATTTACCTTCTCGGACGTAAATGATTCTTCATATGTTCGGAACATAAGCTGTTCAAAATCCCAAAAAGATTTATAACCGACGTAAGAAGCTTACGATTTCACCCCGTACGTCTTCTTTTGTTTGTCAACAAGATTAGAGATTGTATTGTTGGAGGATTTACCTGAGGTTTTCAGGAAAAAATGACCATGAACTTCTGGTCTTGATACTGAGCTGGTTACGGGTTTTATGAGTCGAGATAAAAAATTTGAAACTTTTTTTTTATGATTTCTAAAAAAATTTTATTAAATTTTTTTGCGAAGTGTCTGAGCGGTTACAGTGATGACTTTGGTATTTTCCATTAAGGCCTCTGAACGCTGTTAATGATTACTTTAGAAGTTTTCCGTAAAGATTCCTCTCCGGGAAAGGACATTGAGCGTTGAAATTTGGAGGTTATCAGGACGAGGATATGACGTCTCTTTTAGAAAATGGGTTATGGCGTATAAAGAATCTGTTTTATATTGGCTGATGCCACTTATCCATTATGCTGTTTAGAATAACTGTATATATAACTATATATATATATATATATATATATATATATATATATATATATATATATATATATATATATATATATGTAATATACACACATATATATATATATATATATTTATATATATATATAATATATATACATATATATTTATATATATATATATATATATATATATATATATATATATATATATATATATATATATATATATATATATATATATATATATATATATATATATATAAATAATCGCACTTCATGGCTTTTTCCATCGGGGATGATTCTCATCAATTCTTTTTGGGGATGAAGTCGTGTAGGCAACCCCCAGGACTCAGTTGATGTTTCAGACCCGCAATTAGTGAAAGGCCCTTCAGAATGTACTATTAATGCAAAAGATAACATACTCCTTCTGCGTCATTATGATTGATTCCTTAGTTCTTTTCTGTGGTATTCCCGAAACGGATGTTGACACACGCACGGACATGCCTAAGGACCGATAATCAGATACTCAGATACTAGCGGT
>NC_089761.1:15627389-15632389 GCF_040412425.1 Macrobrachium rosenbergii
GAATGTATTACATTGACATTCCAAACTTAGAATGGAGTATATTACCACTCCACCCTCAAAATGAATTATATTATCCATCTACACTCAGAATCGATTATAATAACAATCGACACTCAAAGTGGATTATAATAACACTACACTCATAATGGTCTAGTTTATCACTCCACGCTCAGAATGGATAAATTGTTATCATTCCACACGCTGAATTTATTATAGTAATATTGCACAGACAATGGATTATGTTATCACTCCGCTCTCAGAAAGAATTATATGATCAGTGACTCCTCGTCATTGAATAATTATTATCATTCCACGCTCAGAATGTATTATATTATTACTCCACACTCAGAAAGGATTAATATTTTATCCATTCTTAGTGCGGAGAAATGAAGTATTCCATTCTGGGTGTGAACTGCTAATGAATATTGGCCGAAGGTGGCCAATGTTTGGCTTACTTGCAATATGGCCATATTACAAGCAGATGTCTATATATCGCAATTTTCCATGTATATTGGTCAATTGCTTTGCAAAAGACTTCACATTCTGAGTATGGTGTGACAATAACATCCATTCTGGGTCTGGAGTGGTAACCCATCCAGTGCGTGGAGTGTTAATGTAACCCAGTCTGAGTGTGCAGTATGGCAATATAATCCTTGCTGAGTGTGAAATGATAATATAAGCTATTGTGAGTGTAATAAATTCTGAGTGTGGAGTGTAACTATAATCAGTTCTGAGTGTGGAGTGTTAATGTAGTGCATGTTGGAGAGTGATAATATTTAATTTATTCTAAGGGCGGAACAGTAACATAGTCCATTTTAAGATGAATTGTTGATATAGTCCATTCTGAGTGAGAATCGTCATTAAAATCCACGCTGAATGTTCAACATTCAGAATGGATTTCAATAACGAGTCTCACTCAGGATGGATTATAACAACAATTCCTCTCAGAATGGATTATACGATTTTTCAACATTGAGAATAGATTGTAATAACGATATTTATTAGCACTTTACTTCATTTCTTCAGAATCAGAATGGATAAAATATTAATCCAAACTAAGAATCCATTATATAAACTCCGCTCTCAGAGTGCATCAAATCAACACTCATCACAAAGTGGATTAATTATTAACATTCCGCACTCAGAATGTATATATTAACATCCACACTCTACATATATTATATTAACATTAATATTCTGCATTTAGAATCGGTTATATTGACACGACTCACTCAGAATGGATTATAATAGCGCTCCACACTCAGTGTGGATTGCATTAGCACTCCCGCTCAAAATGGTATATATTATTGTTCCACACAGAGAATCAGTGATGTAAACACTCACACACACACACACACACACACACACACACACACACACACACACACACACACACACAACCTGGGTGGATTATATCACTTGATATTGAGAAATGATTGTAATGTCACCCCATACTCAGAATGGATTATAAGAACATTTAATACTTAGGATGGATTATGTTATCACGCCACACTCAATCTGGATTATATTGATCTTTCTTGCATTGTTATTCTTGACTTTATTCACGTTCTTCCTGCACTTTGCATTGAATAACTGCAACAATGATGAACAAACGGTCCAAAAGCTGTTCAAAAACGTACACGCCACTATTCCAAGCAAAAATAAATGTTGTGATTCAATCCACGAAAATCAGTTGTTGGTTTTGTTTTCAGTTTTTTGTGTACCCTTTGTCGATAGCTAGTATTAGATTTCCATTTGTCAAATAGTTTAGATAATTTTGGTACTTTAGGCAGATGACATTATGCCGAAACTTGCCTTGATTTCCACTTTAAAATGAATTCCTGGATAATGGAGGTTGGATTCATCAGAACTGCCTCAGCTATTCTAAAGTTTTTGTGTAGCCTGTTTTGTACATATCCAGAAATAGAATAAGTTTAGCTCAATAAAATAGTTCGAGATAAATGTACTGTTCGACTTTCAGATATCTCGCGAGTTTCCAAAGTTCATCGTTGGACGAGTCGGTAGAGTTCTCGGCTAGCACTCTGCTAGGCCGGAATTCGAGTCTCCGGCCGGCCAATGAAGAATTAGAGAATTTATTTCTGGGGATAGAAATTAATTTCTCGGTATAATGTGGTTCGGATTCCACAATAAGCTGTAGGTCCCGTTGCTAGGTAACCAATTGGTTCTTAGCCACGTAAAATAAGTCTAATCCTTCGGGCCAGCCCTCTCTAGGAGAGCTGTTAATCAGCTCAGTGGTCTGGTTAAACTAAGCTATAAATAATACGCGAGTTTTCAAAATTGATAACATTACTGAGTTTGCTTTTGTAGCGAAAATTTTAACTGATTTTGTTGTTTGAAAGTAAGAATTATAGCCTTATTTATCGCATTATTTCGACAAGAGGAAATCAGAATTAAATTGTAACCTCGATTTCATGGTTCCAATGGCGTTTGGCCACTCTCATCGTAGATTAACATCTACTGATTTATTTCTACCATTTTTTACATAATATATAGAATAAGGTAATTTGCAGATGCACACGAGTGTATACTGTCCTTTTCTTTATGGTTTTTGTACTGTGGCGTTCACATTACACTTTTCACCTCGCGTGAATGGGTTAATAATCATAGTTATTATTCTTAATATACACTTTTGCCTCCCACTTAACGTAAGGAGCCCAAATGAAGTCAGAAATTCTATCATTGTGATCCTCCTCATCTTGCAACGATTCCACTGATTCATTGGTTTTGTATTTTAGACTTGAACTGGAGTTTAATGGGCATGGGTAAGGTGAAATTGAAACTGAAAAAATCCTCAATTATTTACATAAATTTTATTTTTTATTGTGATAAATATTAGTTTGCGAGGATCATGTATTTAGAATGTTTTTTCAATTTTTAATGAAGATTCGAAAGGTATAATAAAAAATCGAGTAAGGCTGTTCGGACCGGAAACGAACATTAACCATATATATTGTGGTCGTCAGAGGCCCCATATATATATATATATATATATATATATATATATATATATATATATATATATATATAATATATATATATATAATATATATATATATATATATATATATATATATATATATATATATATCACATACATATATACATACACATACATATATATAATATATATACATGCATATATATTATATAAACATATATATATATATATATATATATATATATATATATATATATGTGTGTGTGTGTTTTATATGATATATATATGCATGCATATATATATTATATATATATATATATATATATATATATATATATATATATATATATATATATATATATGTGGGGGCCTTTGACGACCACAAGTGATCTCACCCTGGGGCATCATTGCTAACAGAGCGTCATCGAATGGGGTTTATTTTTACCAGGGGTGGACCCTTCCCCATTCTCAGCTCCATCAGCTAGTCAAGATAGATGAAATCCTCAGCCTTATGACCGTACATCTTGTAACGCCTCCAGATCGTTCTGCTCGCTGTTGGGAACGTCTGATTCCTTGATGAAATCCGCAATCCAATCATTCCTTCGCTATGGACACGAAGCTTCCAATCTCCAAATTGCACGACTTCTAAGTACAGCGACTCCTGACGATGCCCTTCGACTATGATCTTAGTGCCCCTCAGGCCACACTGGGATCAAACGCTTTGCATATATAAATGGCATTGAACTTACGGGTTTTTACGCCGCGCCAGAGGTTGCCACTGCAGTATATGCAAGAATTTGATCCGGTATGCATTGCACAAAACCCATATTTTGCATATATAAAAGGCATGAAACTTACGGGTTTTTACGCCGCGCCAGCGGTTGCCTCTGCAGTATATGCAAGAATGGGATCCAATATGCAATGCAAAACCCAGTTCACATATGAAGTAGGCATGAAACTTACGGGTTCTTACGCCGCGCCAGTGGTTGCCTTCCACTCATATGTGATTGGGCATTGATACCCAATTCCCGAGGGTATCGCGTGGCAGGGGAGGGGGTGCACAACAATCCAGTCTCCGGGCACTTGCCGCCAGTCCCACCAGCCACTGTAGTCTCCATCGCGCAGAGGTGCTTCCACAACCATATCCAGGATTGATTTCCGTCACAAAACTCAGCTCGTTCCTGTTCCCAACATCGTAGATATCGTGGCTTCTTTCCTCTGCAAGCAAACCACCTGTTTTCATCTAAAAGCAGAATCATCTTTACGCGCCATTCACGTGACAGCGTTTATCTTGTACAGCCTCCGAACCATTTCAGACTCTCGCTCCAGTGTTCATAGTTTGGCTGCAGATTCCAGCCTCATTTTCTGATGCGTTTCCTTTCTATTTAGGGTCTTTTGAGTGCCTCTTGGTGCCAGTTGAAGGTCGTTGCAATGCCAATATTTGGCGAATTTCTTCCTCGATGCTGTCCATTTGTCGGTAGAGGGCTTTGCAGTTGATGTGGGTCTTCCTCAGACATCGAGTTTTATCCAAAGCCTTTTTCTCCTCCGCTTTCCTCTCTGATGTAGGTTGTTCTTGCGGCACCATTTTAATCTTATTCTTCTCTCTTCTGAACGCTTCCTTTTGCTTGCGTATAAGATTGTTGCCCTTCATTTCTTCACTTGCTTTTTCTCCTTTAAGAATTTTGACTTTCGTTTCCAAGGATCTGATCTTCGTATCCTTGGCCAAGGTCTCTTCTTAACTACGCTTTAATCTATTTCATCTTTTTATTTTTTTACTGGTAGAGATTTCATTATCTTGCATGTAAGTTAAATACTACGCTTTAAACTATTTTAGCGTTTTTTTTACTGGTAGAGATTTCATCATCCTGCATTTAAATTATAGACTGCTTTAATCTATTTTAGTTTTTTTTTTTTTACTGATAGAGATTTCATCATCCTGCATTCAAGTTATAGACTGCGCTTTAATCTATTTTAATTCTTTTTTTTTTTTTACTGGAAGAGATTTCATCATCCTGCATTCAAGTTATAGACTGCGCTTTAA
>NC_089761.1:15639889-15657389 GCF_040412425.1 Macrobrachium rosenbergii
TTTAACAACTGCCGATGAACTGTATTCACGAATTGATTTGTTATTCTCGTCAGGTACAGCGTTGCGTGCAAACACAGTCCTTTCTCCATTTCAACATATTTTAAAAACCGCAGTCCGCTACCTTCTGCTGTAAGGCTTAGATGGTAGGCCTGATCGTTCGCTTTTTTAATGGCCTATCAAAGGGGCCTAGGCTCGGAAAGACGACATCCTACTCGTGTCACGTCTCATCCCTGACTGACTTTCTAAAACATGATCATCTCTAGATAAATGCCTCTTACTAATTGCTTTTTTTATTTCCTTTATTTTATTTTTGAGCGCTGCCGTACGTGATCGTTTATTCAGAGAGGATACGGCGGATCGTAAAATGAGTTGAGAGAGAGAGAGAGAGAGAGAGAGAGAGAGAGAGAGAGTTATTTGGTGGTCTTGTACTATCGTAGTGCAGTGGTTAGATACCGATAAAATTTTAGCCAAATTTTTGTGAACTATTGATTCCAAAGAAGTTTGTCAGATTCATTTGTTGATTATGTGTCTTCCCATTCGTCTCTCAGTTTGTCTTGTCCCTCGCTAGGTGGAAGAGAGAGAGAGAGAGAGAGAGAGAGAGAGAGAGAGAGAGAGAGAGAGAGAGAGAGAGAGAGAGAATGTGTATACTGCTGGTCACAACTGTAATAAAAGCACACATGAAAGTATGTCACTGTATTTTTTGGCCAGACACGCACGCAACATGCAAATGCAAAAACACACAAACATATATTGTGTGTATACACACATACACACATATATATATGTATATATATGTGTATGTTTACGTATATATTTATATGCTTACAATATATATACATATATATATATATGTAATATATATATGTATATATATGTATGTAGTTTTGTATGCATGTAAGTATGTCTATATGTGTGTGCGTGTGTTTGTTTGTGTATTGTGAATTACAACCCGTAATAAAGCATATATGAATATCCTTATAGCCTGGATAGGCATGGAAGTCGTTCATGCATAAGACCATTGTTTTCTCCTTTGATTAGTCACACATGCGCACTCCGCACGTAAATACACGCGAGCGCGCACACTCACATATGTGCCTTTTTTCTTTGAATATAATGACTCCTAATTTGTCGCCGATATGTATACCTTTGTACGAGTCATGTTCAAAAGTTCATTATTTATGTTTTTGCTATCCTTGAATATAATTGCCTTTGTTACGCTTCGTACGGCCGGAGAATAGGAACTTTCTTATGAAAGTATTCCGGCAGCCCCATCCCCCCCAATACATTAATTGCGAGAATGGATCTTTACAGGTAATGCTTCATTGATTCCGAAGGGGAAAAATATGGACAGAGGCTGATGATGTAATTTTAGTGCGCAATCCGATCATCAGAGTTACTCAATGATGCTCGCTTTCTCTCTCTCTCTCTCTCTCTCTCTCTCTCTCTCTCTCTCTCTCGTCTTTCCACCTCTCTTTCCGTCCTGTGAGCGTGTCTGCCTGTCCGTCTCTCGCTCTCTCATGGCATCATACGTAAATATATTATACAGAAAAATATAATACTATTGATATTTTTCAAGTTGTAAACATTAATTTTTGAAATACAAGTTTCATTAAAAGGCTTATTATTATTTTTTTTTTATTTAGAGGGTTGTTGATTGCCTAGAAATGTTTGATATTACTCGTTAACCGGGAGGTCTAAAATTTTTTGTTTTTTCACTTGGCCATTCATGCACAAATAAAAATTACTTACATGAATAAGTTTATTATTTCGAAATGGGAGTTTTTGTATGTCAGGAGCCAAAAGTCATAAAGAAACAACTATACATTCAAATTGAAAACAGTTGTTTGGGAATAAATTAGCTACCTCATTGGTAAGGAGACAACATTACGGTAACCAAAGATCTCGATGAGCAATATCATACCTTGCGTTTATGTATAAACTCGCTTACAACCGTGAGCAGACAACAGGTTCCACAGAACAGGCAATCCCCAACCGAGAGACCACTTGTGTAAATTCCTCGCCTGTCAGCTTATTTCGCTCGTCATAGCTGACACGTCGGCAAGATAGTCAAGATAAAGATACAACGACTTTGGAGCTGACCCTCTAGTGCCGCTTTTTCTTCTCTTAGGGCCTATGGAAGTGTTAGTTTTTTTGTGTGGTTCTACTATCCTCCTGTGGAGAGAGTAGCAGGACTTTAGCTCTCTCTCTCTCTCTCTCTCTCTCTCTCTCTCTCTCTCTCTCTCTCTCTCTGTATCAAGAGAAGCAGAAATGTCCACATTATTATGCTACGTGAAGCCTCGACTTCAATGGAGACACTCTTGATGTGTTATGGAGAAGTGTTTAATCTGACGTCTAAGGGGTTCCCTTTTTTTTTCTTCTTTTCGTTGAAGATTGTGAGAGATCCTTTGGTAGATAGAGTAGAGTACTCTCTCCGAGGTAGGCTGAAGATTTAAAGCCTTTATTTATTCATTTGTCTCATAATTTCATTTATCTGTTTGTTTACTGAAGTTTCGAAGAGGATGTAAGGATTAATGAGCAGTTTGTTTGCCTCTCGATTCGTCTGTAATGGTGCCTCAGATTTATACGAATGTATTGTGTTAAATCATGTTACCGTTTAAAAAATCTATTGTCACTTTGTTTCCCCTTCTCTTCTATGTGTATAAACCAGCGGAAAGCGAAGTTGACAATCGTTTTTATTCAATAAAATCTTACAATCTTGAAAGCTTTAGCGCAGGTCGTAAGGAATAATTATTTTGGGATGAGGTTTTTGAACCCCGTGTCCTACTGTATCATAGCTGGGACCCATCACAGTCACCAACTACCAGGTGCCTTATCTACTGCTTTGGTTAGCAGACGCGCAAAAGGTTTTGCAGGAAACGTGTCTAATTGCTATTCCCCCCGCGTGGGTCGATTACGGGATTCACCGTAGGGGTGGACTGGAACCACTGGAGAACCGGTATACATATATATATATATATGTATGTATGTATATACATATGTATATATACATATATATGTATATAAATATGTATATATATACATATATATGTATATATACGTGTACATATATATATATATATATAATATATATATATATATACATATATATGTATATATAGACATGTATGTATGTATATATATCACAGGAAAGCAGCAGTCATGGGAGATATATTCATATAAGGAAGCAAGGGAGACGTCTTGTGGTAATTTCGCAAAGCTTTAAGCTTTTTATTAAGCGAAGTTTCGGGGTCCAGTCCCATCATCACAGGTGTAAAAAGAGGAACACACATAAAACATAATAAAAAGACTTATCATAATAGCCAACATACACTGATAATAAAATCCACAAAAAAAACACAAAGTGCTAAGAGAATTGCCATTTCAAGTGAAGGGAAGAAGGCGAGTGACTGTGATGATGGGGTTGGACCCTGAAACTTCGCTTAAAAAAGCTTAAAACTTTGCGAAATTACCACAAGACGTCTGTCTCCTTGCTTCCTTATATGAATGTGTAATATATATGTAAATTTCTTGACTCTCATCAGGATCGAACCCAGGTCTTTCAATTGAAAGGCAAGGGCGCTGCCCACTAGGCCATACAAGTCATAAAAGAAGTTGGAACCTGAGGGCTACTGCACCCAAGGAATTACCTGGGCAAGCTAACTGCTTGCATACCAGCGGGTTTTCCCCAACTTCCCAGGTAATTCCTGGGGTGCAGTAGCCCTCAGGTTCCAACTTCTTTTATCACTTGTATGGCCTAGTGGGCAGCGCCCTTGCCTTTCAATTGAAAGACCTGGGTTCGATCCTGATGTGAATCAAGAAATTTATTTCTGTTCCACACGTGATTGTGTGATGGTTATTTATATATATATATATATATATATATATATATATATATATATATATATATATATATATAAATGCTGACATCAGTAACTAGTAAGCCGGTTATCGAAGAGTTGACAAAAATATGGAAGTACCATAAAGAAAGGAAGGTCATTTGAAGAATGGAATGAGTCTTACATTAGTAGCTTACAAAGGGAAACTCATTGCTTTGTGGGAACTGTATCAAGAAGTAAGATCGCTGGAGTGCGGCAGGGAAAGCACAAGGGAATATGGATGAAGGAAGGTCAAGAAGAATTTTTAACATTAACAATTATTGTCAGTTTAGCTCGGTGCAAGGAACATCGACCACAGACGAGCTACCTTGCAGAAAGGAAGATGTATCACATACACGCGCAAACACACACTCAGACACGCACATTATATATATATACATATATATATACTGTATATATATATATATATATATATATATATATATATATATATATATATATATATATATATATATATATATATATATATATATATATATATATATATATATATATATATATATATATATATATATATATATAAATGAAAAAGAATTCAATGGAATCCTACGGCAAGTAAGTGGGTACGCAGTGGGTACGCAGTATAAAGCAGAGTACCCTAAAGTATTTATGGATCAAGTACTGTTGCTGAGTCATGGCGAGATCTAGAATGCTGTAGGCATTGCCAAAGGGTGTTTGCTGCGTCCACTTTTAACCTATTACTCTACCTCCTCCATTACCGCCTTCTTTCTTCAGCCTGCCTGTCCAACACCTCTTACTGTGACTTCTTAGTGCAGCTGTGGGGGTTTTTCCCAGTTCCATCTTTAAAGACTTAACTATTTCCTCTCTTTTCTGAATATCGTTATCTTGCTGTCCAGCCACTCTAACTCCTCCTTTTCATTGTCGTGACCGCTGAATGACTAAAAATGTCCCGTTGCTTAGCGTGACGGCATATATAAATTTCATAAAATCAAATTAAGTTAAGATCTAGAGTGAAGACAGTGGAAGGTATATCTGGAGCAATTCAGGAAAAAGGTTGTCCATCACGAGTATTATACTACTTGATAGTGTGATGTTGTGGTTGTTGCTTTCTCTCTCTCTCTCTCTCTCTCTCTCTCTCTCTCTCTCTCTCTCTCTCTCTCGTTGGTGTTTGGCGTCGGCCGATTTTCTGATAACAGTGATATTGCGCCTTCCGTTCTCATATTTAGGTTGGATGAGACTCTTTAGCTATGGCATGCAGTTCTCATAGGAGTTATGAGGGAGGGCACTGGGTGCTATTGTATGCAGATAACCTGGTGTTAACACCGGAAACAAAAGAAGAGGTCCTATTATATAAAAGATAAAAGAGTAGAATGGAGAGGAAAAGATAGAAAAGCAAAGTGTGCAGACTGAACAGAAAGAAAGGAGTAGGTGCTGTTGGATATGGCCACATGGATATTGTGCGTGATTTAGGGGTACTTTTCAGTATTACAGACCGAATGGAACAGATGGCGGTCTCAAGAGCCTCTCAGAACTGCTGTTTAGACGGAATAAGGGATTTCTAATGTCCGGCACGAATAAGAGCTAATAGAGAAAAGAAAAAATAGAAAGATCACGTTGTAGTGGATGGGCAGACCTTGGTGTCATGTTGGTGTGTGAGGCCGGAACTGAGGTGATAAGAAAAAAATATTAATAGCCACATCAGCAGAAGGTCGCTGGACCATTGATAAAATGAGGGTTTCTTGTTATTAAGCAGAGGAAACATTTGTGGTGTGATTCCTTACTCAGTGGAGACATTGCGATTAAAAGAAAGTTTGATTTCAGAATGCTGAGATTCAGGACTAGGGTTTTTAATAAAATGATCCTATTGCAAACATGAATTTAGCTAAGGGGTTTAGTTTGAACATACGGAAGTGGTTGATAGGGAAGTGACAAGATGACGACCAGCGGGAAGGTGTCTTTAGTGGATTCGACATGATGCTGATGGCATTCTTTGTAGGCGCATGAATACGCCATTATATTTCTGCACAGGGGTTCATCCTCAATTCAGCAGTTTGAGTATGAAGGTGGCAGTGATTCTTGTCTTAATATTGGGAAGAAGACATTCACACACACATATATATATATATATATATATATATATATATATATATATATATATATATATATATGATGTGTGTGTGTGTGTGTGTGTGTGTGTGTGTATATATATCTTTACATATATCTATCTCACAATCTATATATATATATATTTATACATATATACATATGCATATACATATACTGTACATATACATATACATACATACGTATATATATGCATGTATACAAACATGTGTGTGTATGTGTATGCGTAGCATGAGAGAGAGAGAGAGAGAGAGAGTGGAGAGTGTAAGTATATTTGAAGCACCAAGTACATTTGCATTTGCGTGTATTAAAGAATTCACATTATGGAAGCATATTAAAGTTGTTCACTTATAGGTAAGCGTGACGAAAGAGAGTGTCACTGTTCCCTAATAAATTACACTGTAGTCGTTTATAGTTACATGAACCGTCATAAATTTACCATATAGTTATATTTTCCCGTCAGTGACCGCTGTAGTAATACTGAAGCAATTGATTCCGAATTTCATTTATATATATATATATTTATTATAAATATATAAATTTCATTTATATATTTATAAGTCAAAGATGCTTTTTGGTGGGCCATGAAAATACTGTGTTTTTCTTTTTGCAACATATTTGACCTTTTCCCGGCATTTATTTACTTTGAACTTGAAATCTGTTGCTTAAGCGTTATTATGTCATTTTTTTTCATACGTGTCGAATTTTCCCCTGTTGTAAAAATGATTGTGTAATTTTTAAAAATTTCTCTTTGTGTTACTATCTTGTTATTAATTTTTAAGTGTATTCTTTAGTTCCCCTCTGTTTCATATTGTAATCGTGATTTTTTTAAATATTCGTTCTAAAGAAGTTGCGTGCTTTTCTAATGCCTTTGTTTGCGCCTGTTTTCCTTCAAAATGTTCCAGTTTTGCGTGAATTTTTTATAGATGATAATAAAATGAAATTACTAAGCGCGTACATGACAGTAAGCATGTATGAAAGCATGTTATAAAAAGAAGATAAAATTAATATGCGTGTGTTTATATCTATACGTATAGCAGTATGTTCCCCCCCAAAAAAAAGAAAAAAGGAGAAAGATGTCTAGATATTGATAACTAATAGTGAATACACAAAGCATTCACAACTTTCAATGAGATTTCGTAAGCTTGGCCACCCTTCTTCCGCCACATATGAAAGGAATCAAGGTGTTTGTAGGGGTGGGGGACGGGGATGAAGAGGGAGGGAGGGGGTGGGCCAAGGCATGCTAACAGACAAAATGCTCCAGACGGAGAAAGAGACGGCTAATGGATAATGGCTCTCCCATTCTCCCGTTCATCACGCCATCTCCCCATTAAAGGGCCAACAAACGCTTCATTCATTAACATTTATGTGTGAGAGAACAATACGGTTCTTATTCCATCCTTTTTTCTTCTTCTTTCTTTCTTCCGCCTTTTCCCGAGCTGACAGAAAACAAGGATTCTTTCTGGTGCGTTCGAGTCAGCTTCAAATTTTAGGTGTCGCGAATACAGTGTCGGTTTGTAGTTTTTAAAAGCGTGTTGTTTCGTATTTCCGATAGGACTGATGAGATTTTGTAAGACATTCCTGAAGATGCAGAATGCAAAAGTAGACTTTCCAGTTTTCACAACCACCACACCCAACAGTTGAGTTTATTACCTGATGCACCTGCTCTTTTTGTTTGAATGAAATCGTCTTGGCATGTACACCTGCCTGAGAAAGATAGATGCAGAATGCAAGTCCTAGGCAGGCATCACGCATTTTCTCTACAAAGAGAAATAAAATAAATAAAAAAAATACGTACAAAGTCTCCAGTTAGAGTGGAAGACAGTTCGGTTTGGAATCATCCATTGGAAGTAGCATTTTTCGTCTTTAGGGTCCAGTGAGAAAAACTAAATATTTTTATTTATCTTCATCGTCATGCTGGTGAACACAGACACTCGGGCTATAGTCAACGTTGCTAGGATTACCAAGTTTCAATATTATTTCTCCATTTTTATTCTCATTTTCATAATGATTTTGATAATGATAATAATAATAAAATAACAATCACTTAGTAGTGCATGTTATTCAAAACTAGTGACGAATATAACCATAACGAACGGTTGTTATTACTGGATGTAGTAGGCTGCTAGGATTCCATGTTTACGTCCCCGTTTTATTTTTAATACGGCAACTACAGTACTGCAATTTTCTCATATATTTCTATTATACTATTAACCATTCCATGTGAACGAGGCAGTGGGAGTACTATAGTGGGTTGTTACCTGGGTGGTAAAAGGGCATGGTCTAGGAACATCATCCCGAAAGAATTGATGAAAACTAGAAGCTGACACCTTTTTGAATCACCTCGATAAAGTAAGTATATATATAAATACCTGTATATATATATATATAAATTATATATATATATATATATATATATATATATATATATATATATATATATATATATATATATATATATATATATATATATATACTATCTGAATGGCCCACCCACTCAGGCACACATACATACCCCACAATTTATAATTTATACATACATATATATACATATGTATATATATATATATATATATATATATATATATATATATATATATATATATATATATATATATATATATATATATAAATTGTGTGTGGGTATGTATGTGTGCCTGGGTGGGTGGTCCGTTCAGATATCAGTATACATACTACATTTGAATATCTCTGTCTCTAATATGCAGGTTTTTATGCTACATAGTACGTGTTGAAATAGAGAAGGGGACCTTTTCTCATATCATAACCCTTCATCACGTTTCAGAAAGTCATAATGAAGGTTGCATTACGCGCGTAAGCTGTAGTTTTCCTGGTGATTTTCCCGAGGTAATGTTCCCGACTCGCCATTTTGAGGAAGGCGTGGCTTCCGGTATGGTTTTACGTCTTTTATTTTATTTTTTTTCTAGTTTTCTTTGAGCAGTGTGCAAATATTTTCGTAATTTTTATCATCATCTTTTTGCCGATATCGGTGCCTTCACCGTACTTGTTGCAGTTAACACCCGACTGGGTAATGAGGTGATTTCTTTGTTTTCGTCTGTATATATCTGCTTTTGCATTTTGCACACACACACACGCACACACACACACACACACACACACATATATATATATATATATATATATATATATATATATATATATATATATATATATATATATGTATTGTCGATAGACTTACCATGTGAATTGTACCTGAGGTTTAGTCGGCTTCAGTGGGTCCCAGCTAAGGTTTACAAGGGTATACTGCTTAAAACCACTCAAACTACTATTAAACAGAAGAGTAGCCATTCTGGAGCCACTTTTTTGGAAAAAAGACACACACACACACACACACACACACACACACACACACACACATATATATATATATATATATATATATATATATATATATATATATATATATGTATATATACACACACATGTGTGTGTGTGGGAGTGGGGTGTATAGGTGATTGATATGATTGCACACGAGATGCATCCTTATTGTTATAAATCGTTTAACAATGAACCAGGTGTAAGTTCAGCTAGGCTGATAGAAGCAAGGAGAGTATACAGGAAACAAATGAAATGAAAAGTAAGAGAGCAATGCACCTGGGGGCCGAGGGAGGAATGCTGCAAAGAAACTTTTGTACCATCTACATTTTGCCACACAGTACACACTAAGTGTTACCCATGTTAATGATTTAATAAAGCGGCTGGCCTGGGTTTGTAAGGTATATCTGCATGAGGACAAAGTACCAGGGAGCAGGAGATAAAAATTAGTGTCTCTGTGTTTAAATGTTGAAGTGTCACTAATGAGCAGCAGGGAGAAGGGTCATTGCATGGTCTCACAATGTTTTAGAGACTGAATATTTAAACATATAGTCAGCACCCAAATCCCCTCAAGCACCCAAGTGATACCTGGGGGAACAAAGCAAATGGTTGCTAGTCACTCAGTAGGTCGACCTATGTGCTCACCGACCCCGCCAACACCAATCCCTAGTTCACAAAGACAGTAAGGTCCTGTGCCAGTGAAAATATGTCATCCTTGAGCTGTGCTTGAGGTCAGGACTAGAACAGAGGAAAGTCGCTGGCGTTACCTTGAGTTAACATGACCCTTGTATAAGAGAGAAAAAAAAAGTATATCTTAGTTTAACCAGACCACTGAGCTGATTAACAGCTCTCCTAGGGCTGGCCCGAAGGATTAGATTTATTTTTACGTGGCTAAGAACCAATTGGTTACCTAGCAACGGGACCTACAGCTTATTGTGGAATCCGAACCACATTATAGCGAGAAATGAATTTCTATCACCAGAAACAAATTCCTCTTGTTCTTCACTGGCCGCTCGGAGATTCGAACTCACGACCAACAGAGTGGTAGTTGAGAACGGAAGCCGCTCACCCTGTATAAGAGAGAAGGTGAGAGAGATGACCATAGAATTTATAGAGGCGGCGGTTCATCAGGTATACCTGGGATTGTTATGGGAAGGTTCTGACTGAGAAAGTACAACGTATTACAGAAGATGTAAAGCGCTGTGTCGATTTTAACAAGGATGAGGGTGTGTGGATCGAGTTTTTCTAATGAAAGTAAAATACAAAATTTGAGAGTAAAAGCTGTATGAGGTGTTCAGTTGTTAAGTGTATAATAGAGCTGACAGTATGATCTGGAGAGTGTTAAGGACGCATGGTGTTGAGGTATATTTCATGGTGATAACTAGAAATTTTCGTCAGGTAAAAGTAAATCCTGGGTTAGTATTGGAGACAGAAGAGCAACTGGTTTAGTGAAAATCAGGATCTCAGGCAGAGGTTTATTTCCACAATGTGACTGATACATTTTTGAAGGGGAGAGAAAAAGGATCGACAGTGGAATGTGGAGTTTGTGATAGTGAAGAAAAACTGCAGGCATCGTTGAAAGGGTTTGAAAATGTTTTAATCAAAAAGGAAGATGAATATGAATGTTAGCAAGAGTAACATTATGAGAGGTAATTTGGGGGGTGGGTCTGGAAGACTGAACGACGAATGTTTATGTAAGTGGAGGTAGACTGAGAGGTGTTACTTGTTATATGCAGGAGTAAAATTAATGTAACCAATGAAGGTAAGATTGGAGACGAGGTGAACATTGAAATAGATGAAACAAAGAAGCAAGCAGGCTCTCTGCAAATGGTTCGGGAGAGAGGTGGGGTTTATTTGAAAAGCAAAGGTTAGCGTTTAATATATGAGTGAAATGAATTCAAGAAAAATTGAAAGGGTGAAAAAGATAGATATGGAGATTTGGTTAGGGCACGTGGAGAGAATGGGAAAACGATAGGGTTGTGAAATGCGTTTACTTCGTTGTTTTGAGAAGCTGTGAGATCCTGAGAGCTTTGATGTTGACGAAGATGATTGGGATGAAACAATGGTGATTGCCTTCTGGAAAGATAAGTGGTGGATGTGGAAGTTGTCCACACAGTTCCATCATCCTTGATATAGGAACTAAAGGATGAATGCGACAGTGACTGCTTTCGTTTTCCTTGAATTCACCTCTCTCTCTCTCTCTCTCTCTCTCTCTCTCTCTCTCTCTCTCTCTCTCTCTCTCTCTCTATATATATATATATATATATATATATATATATATATATATATATATATATACATATACCTATACATAAATATATAACAAGAAATTTGCGGAGCGGGAATTAAGAAATATATATTAAAGAAAGAAAAGAAGGTATGGGAGAAGACAAAATGGAAAAATATGGAAAAGGATACAACTAGAAAGTTTGGAAAACAGTTTCTTAAGCAGACAGTGCTCAAATTAGCAATGAAACAGAGTAATACAATCAGAGAAAGGAAAAGATAAAAGTGGTCTGCAAGAGTGTAGGAAAGAGATGGATGACCGATGCAAACCGGTTATGGGACTTCCGCCGGAAAGTTTTGGTTTTCCGAGAAATTATTATAATGGAATAAAATAGAGAGAAAACGACGGGGGATCAGAGAAAACTGGAAACGAAAATGAAGAGCAATTTTGTTACATGGAATAAGACATGATATTATATGTGGGCTCAGTGGTGGAGCGCTGAGCCCGCATTAGCATTGTCCGTTGCTCGATTCTGTTATGTTACCAGTCGGACCAAGTACCTGAGTGAGCTTTGGTTAAGAAAAGGGCATAGGGCTTGCAGCCTCTTCCACAGTCTTGAGAACAGGAAGGTTTCATATTCCTGGAGCTACCCTTCGATGTGTATTTTATATATATATATATATATATATATATATATATATATATTTATATATATATATATATATATATATATATATATATATATATATATATATATATATATGAAATTTTTATCACACCGTGATTTACATACAATCATGAAGATACGAATGTCGCTTAATATCAAATTCACGCTACCTCGGGAATATCCCCGATGGGGAATTATCACCGAAGGGGAATTTATAAGTGATAAATGGATTGGTACTGCCGGGTCTCAATCCCTTGACACAGATACTTATCCAGCGACTCCAGTCGACGGCCTACCCACTGAGCCATAAAGGTAACGTGAATTTGATTACACACACACACACACACACACACACACACACACACACACACACACATATATATATATATATATATATATATATATATATATATATGGTAGGCTAGTGGTTAAGACAATGGGCCTTAATAATGGTTATGAAGAGAGAGATTATCATGTTTTGTTACAACCAGTTGTGCCTTTCAAGTAAGCGGTAAAGTTTTACCTGGTTGTTAGTTGGCTGTGGTGGGTGGCAACCTCGATTGACAAGAGCATGGGGCTAGCAACGTCGTACCTAAATATTTGCTGTGTACAATATATGTATATATATATATATATATATATATATATATATATATATATATATATATATATATATATATATATATATATATATATATCACTCGGATCCCAGTGTTCTCTGATCCATCTTCCAGCGGGTAGCCATAGGGGAAACTCCATAATTTTTTGTATACTACTTTTTGTCATGTATGATCAATAGTTGTTATTAGAAGAGGTATTGGGGGTTATATGAGTGTGAATTTAGCACGACTTATTAACAATAAATTTTTAATTTATATAAAATTTAAAATCTTTTTTAGTCACATTGTTTAAGAAATACTGTATCCATAAGTTTGTTTTATTACTTTCTGCCATTTACAGTCAATAGTAAAAATTCTAAAAGATATCTGGGCTTATGAAACTGGTTGTTTTTATTCTGCTACATAAGATGTTCGTGATGATCCATGGGAACTTTGTATTACGCACGGGCAATGGGCCACACTTTCTATATATCAATGTATCTAAATAAGCGTGTACGTGTGTATGTATATATTATGTATATGTGTGTGTATATGTACATATACACACACATATTTATATATATATGTGTGTGTACATGTATGTGTGTGCATACATACACAGACAGACACACACACACACACACACACACACATATATATATATATATATATATATATATATATATATATATATATATATATATATATATATATATATATTACAGTATACAAGTGAAATGTTGAATTAGTACTGACAAGAGGATATCTGAATCTGATCAATCCCTCTCACTCTTCCTCTCGAAATCTGTGACTTGAACTTTCTTTTCTTTTATACTCCGGGTTGACCATTGTTTCCATGGAGTGAACGTAATGTTCATATTAGAAAACCTCTTCAAGCAACTTGCGTAATGCATCAAGCATGGACTAACAAAGCTTCTGCCAGCAAGATGCTAATATCCGTCATGCAAGTAATGGTTACAAACAGCCCATGCGTTTGATTCCCGCGAATGTGGGAGTTTATTCTCTAATGTCTGGGAAATCCGGTTATTTACACCTCCGCGCGATCCTTGCAAGTCATACAGAGACGCAAGTACTGACGTGGTCCTACTGTGGAATGCCACGAAAATCAGTTGTTCCCACAAGGCAGCAGATTTACGATGCAGCCTCCACTTTCGTCAAGTTTGCCATAAGGGTTCGTGAGATTGGTATGTCTATATGTATAAGGTTATTATTATTATTATTATTATTATTATTATTATTATTATTATTATTATTATTATCCAGAAAATGAACCCCATTCATATGGAACAAGCCCATGGAGACCACTGACCTGAAATTCAAGCTTCCAAAGAATATGGTGTAGAGTTGAAAGAAGTAACAGAAGGTAATGGGAAATGCAGATAAATTAAGAAATAAGCAGAAATGTAAATGAACTATTAAAATGCAAGGAGAATTGTATTAGGGTAGTAATGCATTGCATCATCGCTTGAACTTCTGAGGTTCCAACTGCACGACATCCTCAAGGAGGCTGTTCCACAGTCCAACAGTGTGAGGAATGAAGGACCTCTGGACGTCTACGCGTCAGAATGTCAGGCTGCAGCTGTTTTGGACTTCTGGGTCTCACGGTCGATACACGCCTGGAACAAACATGCGCAACATTTTCCTCTGCTTGTTTACAAGCGGCTTTCAAGCCACCTGTGATTTCTACTGCTATCCTCTTTGTCCATTGAGCCTTGATTTAACGGCAACTTTTTTTGTGTCAATAACACTGTTTGTAGACCAACTAGAACCACTGTTCTGCATTTTAGTTTTGGTGATTAGATTATTATTGTCATTAAGTTGATGGTGTAATGTGCATAGCCTAATCATGCTGGTCTGTTCCCGTAACAGATTTGAAGTAATGTCTATTTTTGCTCTTCATTAGATTGCTAGGTGAAACGTTTTATGAATCGAGAAACGGCTTCTCGTTGAATTTATCTACTGTATATTTGTCTATCTATCTATCTATCTACATACACATCACACATATATATTTATATATATTGCTGTATGTATGTAAGTATGTATGCATTGTGTATATTAGGCATTCGTTCAGTATTTATGTCTTAGTATGCGCAATGTGCGGAAGTATGTAACGTGTTATGCTAAAGCTGATAATTTAAATTTATTTTTGGACTTCCTTCTTGTGTTTTTAATAAATTTGATCGGCATATGACATCTACGGTTTTACCAGCGTCCAAACAGTTCGCTTTTTATTCTCTTTTTGTCGGGAGTTGGAAAACATATTTCTGCAGTGTTATTAGTAGACATTTTCTTCTTGAGATTCCTACACAGAGAGAGAGAGAGAGAGAGAGAGAGAGAGAGAGAGAGAGAGAGAGAGAGAGAGAGAGAGCGCATTCACTGTCATAATTTTTATGCCTTTGGCGTTTGTCATTGATTAGCGCAGAAAGTCAGCTTTGTCTTGACCAATTTCATTGTCTTCAGGTGATAGAAGGGCCTAACTCATATTTTCAGCGATGCACTAGCTTTGTTTAAAAGATATGTTTCGGCTATACTTTGCGCCAAAGCCTTTTTGTTACCTTCACCGTGGCGCTATAACGATGAACTTGGTCAAACAATAGTTCTTCATTGGAGGGGTGGGTAGAGCTCTCAGCTAGCACGCTGTTGACCCAGCGTTCGACTCTCCGACCAGGCCAATGAAGAATTAGAGGAATTTATTTCTGGTGATAGAAATTCATTTCTCGTCATAATGTGATCCGGATTCCACAATAAGCTGTAGGTCCCGTTGCTAGGTAACCAGTTGGTTCTTAGCCACGTAAAATAAGTCTAATCCTTCGGGCCAGGCCTAGGAGAGCTGTTAATCAGCACAGTGGTCTGGTTAAATTAAGATATATATACTTAACTTAGTCAAAGAATCTTTTCTTAGTACTGCAAATGAGGAACAGGAACATGAGAGCGGGATCACACAGAAGTAAATATGTCTGAGGATCAAGGAAACAATAGGAGTAATGATAGTACGTGGGAATAATGAGGGTGAGGATAAAATTAATAAGACTGGCCAAGGGGTTTTTAATTTTTGCGGGCCAGTTCTTGAATTTCGGAAATTTTAGCTGAACAGGTATAGGCCGGAGGTACTGACTTTGCATCGGCACTTCTTGACCTTCATAGTCTTCGTTCCTGAGCTCTTGTAATTTCTTGTCTCTTGTTTGTGTGGCATTTCTTTCTTTTTCTCCACTATTTCGTGCTAGTGAACACTAGCAAAATCAAGATGAGTGATGGTCGAGCATGGTTTGATGTTGCTTTGTAAGCGGATGTGCCATGGTATATCGACCGAGTTCAACATTTGGAGAACAAATTGTATCTATATGAACTGCCAGAGGTATGCCGAAAGTCATCTGGAAGCAAATAAGGTTTGTGCCTAAAAAAGTTGAAATGATGATTAAAACTAAACATAATCAAGACCTTATCAAAAACATCATCATTGGTGGGGCAAGTTAAAATCGTCAATCTGTAGTAAAGTATAAAACTCATCCCTCTTTGGTAGCCCATGATGGTAAGCTGCAAGCCAACCCTTGGGACAAAGCTGATCATAGCGCTCGAGACTAAACACTCTCCGTTTGACGGTCCTCAGTCTAATCCCATGTCATCACCGCATAGGGGAGTAATACCGTCAGCGAACCTTACGTAGTGCATTGTAGACATCACTGAAAAGTTTCTTTAAGGTTCTTTCGGCCCCCAGCCACCCCCCACTTTCTAGCTACTTATTTTACATCCATCCCTGCTTCCTTTCTTCAGTCTTGCTGTCCAACACCTCTTAACTGTTCCATCTTAGTACAATTGAGGGGGTTTCTCCCAGCTTCACCTTTAGACCCCAGTACTTCATCTCATTTATTTTCTGGGTTTATCTTCTGTCCAGCCATTCCATCCCCGTCTTTGCAGTCTTCAGCGCTGAAAGTCTGAAGTTGCCTCAGTACTTGGCTTTTTAAAAGCCCAAGTTCCTCCAATCCAATCAGTCCATTCTTTGTCATCAGAAGCTACGTCTCGACAGATTTGCCTTTCGTATGAGAGGCATTTAAAAGGTCGTATATAAAATAAAGTGCTAAACAGCTGGGGTTTAGGCAATCCACGATTATTTTTTTTACTATCCATTGCGCCAATCTCGCCTTAATTTAACGGTGAATTTGCAATTTAAATTACACAGTTTGTAGCTCAACTACAGCCACTGTTCTGGATTTTAGTTTTGATAATCAGGTTATTACTGTTATCGAGTTGATGGTGTAATGTGCGAGGCCGAATGGCAATAGTGTGGTTCCCACACCAGTCTTGTGCTAATGTCTTTTTTTTTGCTCATAACAGACATTTCGCTGGTGATATGAAGCATGGGATGGCTAGATATATGTGTATATATACAGTATACATACACACATATATATGTTTGTGTGTGTGTTTGTGTGCATAAATATATATGTATATATATATATATATATTTATACAAAAACACACACATATATATTTATGTGTATAAATATGTATAAATATGTAAATATATATACACATATATAAATATATATATATATATATATATATATATATATATATATATATATACATATACATACATACATATATACAGAGAGAGGGAATGAGCATAGTGTTAGGGCCTGGGCGTGTG
>NC_089761.1:15664889-15679889 GCF_040412425.1 Macrobrachium rosenbergii
TATATTATAAGCATGGCGCAGTTGCAAATTTACCTAAATATTGCCGTCATATTGAACAGGAGAGAGATACTAGTCAGTTAAAAAAAAAAGAGTTAAGTATACCTTAGTTTAACCAGACCACTGAGCTGATTAACAGCTCTCCTAGGGCTGGCCTGAAGGATTAGATTTCTTTTACGTGGCTAAGAACCAGTTGGTTACCTAGCAACGGGACCTGAAGCTTATTGTGGAATCCGAAGCACATTATACCGAGAAATGAATTTTTATTACCAGAAATAAATTCCTCTAATTCTTCATTGGCCGGCCGGAGACTCGAACGCGGGCCCGGCAGAGTGCTAGCCGAGAACTATACCGACCAGTCCTACTAGTCAGTACATAAACAACAATATAAGTCGGAAAAACTAAACTAAATACATGGCTTCATGAAATAGCATTGTAGTCTCTTCACAGAAAGCATTGTCGTCTCTTTGTAGAAAGTGTTGCAGTCTCTTTATAGAGAACATTGTTGTCTCTTAATAGAAAGCATTGTCGTCTCTTAATTGAAAGCACTGCGTCTCCTTAGGGAAAGCATTGTAGTCTCTTTGTAGAAAGCATTGCAGTATCGTTATATAAAGCATCATAGTCTATCAAAAGCATTGAAGTCTCTTTATAGAAAGCATTACAGTCTCTTTATAGACAGTATTGCAGTCTCTTTACAGAAAGCACTGCAGTCTCTCCATAGAAAGCATTGCAATCTCTTCTGCAGTCTCTCTATAGAAAGCATTGCAATCTCTATAGAAAGCACTGCCGCCTCTATAATCATTTTATAGAAAGCATTGCAGTCTTTTTATAATGTAAGGCAGCCTCTGTATAGAAAGCATTGTCGCCTCTTTATAGAAAGCATTGCAGTCTATTTTTATAAATTGCAGTCTTTGTATAGAAAGCATTGGTCTCTTTATAGAAATCATTGTCGTTTCTTTATAGAAAGCATTGCAGTCTTATTACAGAAAGCATTGCAGAATTATTTTTATAGAAATCATTGTAGTATTTTTATAGAAAGCATTGCAGTCTCTTTATAGAAAGCGTTGCGGTCTTTTTATAGAAAACTGCAGAATCCGCTAAAATTTTCCAGGGTCCCGTCACATTTGTGAAGGCATGCACCCAGTCGACAGCTGGCTTAGCAGCAATAATGAGAAACCGACACGGTAGAATCATGTTGGATATTAGGGGGATGGGTCGTAAATCAGCCGAGGATGATGCATACTAAAATAATGCTGGGAATTCACGTCACCTGAAAGTTTGAAGCCATTTTGAAGTCTGCGGCCATTTCAGATTTCGAATTTTTTTTTTTTTGTCTTGATAAATGACATGATCCGATTATGTTTGCATATTTTATTGTGTGAAGTTCGTGTTTTGAAACTGCCAATCTTTAATTGCAGAATTAGTCATCAGATGAAATAGTCTTGAAGTTTTCTACTGGTAGCAAGAAAAAGACATGGTTACACTTAGAACTCCCAAACAAACAACAATGAAAACTATTTTAACGATTCAAATTAAATGGTCATTCTGCTCTTTCCAGAACATCTAAGTCAAAATGGTAACATAGAAAGTTTCTTCATGCAACAAGCCGCCCCCAACCCCACCTCTCGATTTTCGCTTCGTAAGAGAATAGCATTCGTCTAGAAATAATTCTAAGCAAGCTGTATCTACTGCGGAATGTGAGAATCATGCCGAGGTAGACAGCAGCTTTGTTAAATGATAGCATGCTGGAGAAGATACCAGTATTGTTAAATGATAGAACAATCAGCATAATATACATGCACACGTAGATTGAGAGAGAGAGAGAGAGAGAGAGAGAGAGAGAGAGAGAGAGAGAGAGAGAGAGAGATCCGTTACATCACATGATATGTGTGATTGGGAATAGCAAAGGGAAAAGTAGCCAGCAGATGTAGGCATGATCTGCATAAAAAAGGAAGAAGAAGAAGAAGAAGAAGAAGAAGAGAAGAAGAAGGCGAGCACCCTCATGATCAGGAGATTGGCTTCAGCATCGGATTATTATAAACAGATGCCACACAAAGACTTTCTTTTGACGAGCAATCGCTCATTGTCTGTACACCGCACGCGCCGAGTGATCACTGTTATTTTCATTCGGTGTTGCTGATGCTGTTGTTGCTCGTGTTGTTTTTATTACTACTTAGTTACCCGCATAGTACTTTCACATTTTCTGATATACAATTCATGGTTGTGCTTCTCCCTCCCGTCACTCTCTCCCTTAGGGAAATTTTGTTACTCTATTCGGTGGTGTGGTATTAATGCTTGTGCTTCCTCGGTCAGATTACACATACGCGCGCGTACTCACGCATGTATACATACAGTAGATATTTTCAAATATATACATATGTATACCTATATAAACACACATATACATACAGACACATACACATATGTATATATTTCTATATATATATACACACAAATAAATTATTTATATATACTGTAGATATATATATATATATATATATATATATATATATATATATATATATATATATATATATATATATATTTGTGTGTGTGTGTGTATATATAGACAATGTGTTTGCGTGAGCTTGCGCGTGTGTACTCTGCTTGCAAAGAAAGGTTGTTTTCCAACAAGGCAATATTTCAGTTGATGAGAATGACGATTTGAGAGTGGGGACGAACTGATCGAACCGGATTCTAAATCTCGAGGGCCTCTGCTCCCAGATGAGCAGCGTTTCGTAATGAACGTCTTTAACGCCTGTAGATCTTCTTCCAAAAACCTGTTGAGGAAGATAGAAGTCAAGTAACTAACTCTTAATGCCTGAGGTGTTTCGTGTTTTCCTTTTAACAATGCCAAGTTTAGCCTAGTCTTCATTTTTTTATCATTAAAAATCGTGTGGCTACAAGCGATTTTGCCCCTGTGCTGATCGTCTTAAAAGAAAAAAGGTGTAAATTGTTATAAAGCATTGACTGTGACCTAGTTTCAAGGTTTTTTTTATTGACATACATACGACTAGACTAAGAGTATTGTTCTTGGCACTGAGCCGCTTAGAAAAGAAAAAAACAGGCGTAGCCAGATCATCTTGAAGAATGCATGAGAATTTGTCTCGTCTGACATGAGGATGCGATTTCTTGACGAGCCCGGTTTACTAACTTTCGCCAGAATTCGAGATTCGCAGTGTACCTCTCTCTCTCTCTCTCTCTCTCTCTCTCTCTCTCTCTCTCTCTCTCTCTCTCTCTCTCTCGATTTTGTTTTTGTTTTCAAGAGTATTTTCGATGAAAGTTTTAGTTATTTGCCATATGCGTTTGCGCCTGTATTCCTTCCATCGTCTTTCTACATCTGCTGCTGTTATTTTCCGTAATTTTCAAGATGATGAGGCGTTGCAGTGTTTTCCAGTTTCTCTCTCTGTCTGTTTGTCTTTCTGTCTGTCTGTCTGTCTCTCTGTCTGTCTGTCTCTCTGTCTATCTGTCTGTCTCTCTGTCTATGTGTCTGTCTCTCTGTCTGTCTGTCTCTCTAATAGCTATTTTCTCACCAAGATTTAAGATTTTCCACTAAGATGTTTGGTTATTTGACTTGTCAACATTTCCTCCCCAGTTTAATGCAATTTCCTCTCTCTCTCTCTCTCTCTCTCTCTCTCTCTCTCTCTCTCTCTCTAATGAATATGTCTTCAGTATATATTTTCTATATATTGATTTATGGGGTGTCTGTTTTGTTGAATTTGGCATGACCCATTTAATCTTGCTTCCCGTGAATGTCTGGATTTCAGAAATGCTGATGAGATTATCCGGTTTTGTTTACGACTGAGATCTCGCTCAGGATCCAGACTCCAGTTTTGTGTAAACCTTTTTAACCATTCAACCTGTAAGGCAGCGTAGTTCATTGACCGCAGATTATTACATTAGAATTTGGTGACAGTCCTGATCCGTATGCAATGTGAGGAGAGTAATCAGCATGAGAAGTATATTTTGTATGTGGAGAGAGAGAGAGAGAGAGAGAGAGAGAGAGAGAGAGAGAGAGAGAGAGAGAGAGAGAGAGAGAGAGAGAGAGAGAGAGATTGACTAGTCTCAATGATTCATTAAGTTGTCCCAAGAATTTATAAAGGTATGCTAGGAAGCTTGAAGATATTTCAGAAAAGTTAAGGTCATATCTATTGAAAAAGAATGATGACAGATGGAATATTATTTCCTTCCAGGTAAGTATGAACTACACCATACAGATAAAGGGGACCCGGATGAAAGACTGATTGAGGCCTGACAGGAGGCAACCCCCCTAAAATAAACCAGGATGATGATGATACTAATGATACGCCAGGTTCTTATCTTATCACCCTGTGCCCCGACAGCCACAAAAAAGACAGTCACAAGAACTGGAAATTCGAGAAGGAAAACCGCCAACTTGATTAACGACTGTTTCGATGTTCTTGAGGGAAACGTTTGAGCGGTCACGATGAACGATTCAGAGAAAACATTCGGGATAGATGAAAACGCATTCTGAGGTTCGAGTTCGTTGTTCTGAATCGCGTGGGGGGAAGGTGCCGTCAGTGCACCTCTCACGGTGCACTATAACCATTACTTAAGGTTCTTTGTAGGGTCCCGTCGGCTCCTAGCTGCAACCCCTTTCATTCCTTTTATTGTGCTTCCATTCTTATTCTCTCTCTTCCACCTTACTTTCTACCTTATTCTCTCTCTTCCAACTTACTTTTTACCTTCTCCCAAAAGTTGTTTCATAGTGCAACTGCGAGGTTTTCCTCCTGCTACATTTTTACAACCTTTTTACTCTAAATATCCCTTTCAGAGCTGAATGACCTCACAGGTCATAGTGCTTGGCCTTTGGCCTAAATTTTATATTCTATTTCATTCGTTGTTCTGAAGTACCCCGTTCAAGCCGGAAACCTCGGCTTTTCTTGGAAATGGGACAACTGCGCCGGCGTTTGGTTATGGATGAACTTGAACATTGGTATTCGTTTAAGGCTTGCATTTGCAGGTAGATGGCATTTTAGGCTAGTGCCATGTAATTGTTTAGTTTTAACAGCAGCAAAAGCTTATAATATCAATAATCATATTGATATTAATCTTTGCAGTCCAAGGAGGATGCTCTGTTGCATCTTTCTATAAATGTTATAATATACAATAATAATGATTAATATAGTTATAATAATATTAGTTTTTTAACATAAAGGGAGGCGCTATTTTTATCAGATTTTGGAAGCCATTATCAGTGTTTTTCTTATATATGTTTTAATTTAATTCTGGAACGAACAGCTTACTCGAACTGAGGATTAGAAAGTGTTGCTGGATGTTCCCGGGTCACTGCTTGAGTTAAGCGAGGAGATTCAGATTCGGAAAGGTAAATACTAAGCTCAAGTTGCTTGCCAGTTAATGAACTGAAGTGCTTTACAGCAAAATCTCTATATTTTCGCTTTCTTTTTACACTGGAAGTTAATTTTTTACTCCTGCAGTATAGATGGGGCGCTCTCTCTATTTTTGTCTTTTTACGTTGTGAAATTTGAATACACAGTAAGGTAATTAGAGTAGATCTTACCCCAAAGCTGCATGGAATTTGCTGTATTCATATATCTATACCTATATATATACATATATATATATATATATATATATATATATATATATATATATATATATATATATATATGTATATATATATATGTATGTATGTATGTATGTGTGGGTAGGTGTGTGTCTGTTCCTTTTTTTCTTAGAAGTGGGGGCAGCAAAAAGTACTACTCTCTCTCTCTCTCTCTCTCTCTCTCTCTCTCTCTCTCTCTCTCTCTCTCTCTCTCTCTCTCTCTCTCTCTCTCTGCCCAAGTTTTTCGGGTTGACTAAATCTTTTACACCACCATACATATATATATATGTGTATATGTATATATATATATATATATATATATATATATATATATATATATATATATATATATATATATATGTATTTCTTCAATACTTTGTCTTCATCTCCATTTCCTTCCATGCTCAGTTCTACATTCCTACTTTTGATAACACGTAACTTTAATCTTTTATATAGGTTCTTTAGAAAATCTCCTCCTGACCGCGATCCTCTTTTATTTCCAATTATTATTTATTTTACTGTTATCTTTTGATTTTCCTAATATATCATTACTTTTTTTTTGTTTTGTAAATATCGATGAATTTTTATCGCGAGACCTTGCAGTTTTCTGTCATTTCCAATAGAATATAATTACGCCTTATGTACACATCTATTGTTTTCACACGAACTTGCAACTCTTAATTTTCTGCTGTTCAGATCTGCTCATACTTCCATTAGGAATAGATAATAAACAAACTGCATATTCTTACTTAACATTCAGTTTCGAAACAAAAACTAGTTACACGCACAGTATATTGAATGTTACATATCTCTCGGTTCACGTCAAAAATAGCGTACAGTACAATGAAGAAATCACTCCCTGAAATGAAAGTTATTTAAAAAATGCAAAAAACGGCCTGAAATGTTAAAACGGACGAATGCAAAAGATAAAAAAGAAATAATCTTGCAGACTCTTCTCTATAATAAACAAGCAGCAAGGCATCGTTCCATTATGATAAATCTGTTTACGTAAGTAATTTCTGTTTTGCCAGTTTTTGCACCTGGAAGCCTTTTATCATGAATTTTGTCCTGTAGGGTCAAGCAAAATATATCGAATTTCCTGAAGCTCAAAATAAAATGTTGAGTCTACTCGCTCTTGTTTAAAATTAGCCTAAATAAGTTTCGTGCTGAAGTAATTCATATGTAGTTTTTCCGGGAACTCAGATGAAGCCATTACGAGGTGATTTGATAATGCTTTGACAATACAACAGAAAATCTTAGTATATTTGTGATCCTCTTTCCTTCACTCAATTTCTCATTTTTTCTAGCTGACGGTAAATAACTGCAGCCGATGTCATTGAGATTCAGTAGTGATTGGCGGAAGGTAACCGCCATTGATTTCAATGATATTGACTGTAGATATTTACCGTCAGCTTAAACAAAATAATGAACTATAACATGTTGATTACTTGTTACTAAAATTTATATGAAAATGACACGAATTTGACAGTGTTGCTTGCTTAGAGTGACTCAGTAAAATTTTCTATCAGGAAATTATGATGCTATACTCTCTCTCTCTCTCTCTCTCTCTCTCTCTCTCTCTCTCTCTCTCCCAATTTTGTTTTTCTCAAATTTATACTGGTTATTCCACCCGTTTATTTTATTCTTTTGGTGCGAGTCTTTTTGAATAAATGAGAGATCAAGTGACGAAATAACAAATGCGAAAGGATTACTTTTAATTGCCGGATCTACGCTGATGGTAAAGACGTCTTCAACCCGACGCTGTTGCAACTAAATTGCGTAACTCTTCCGTTTCTTTCAGGTCCATTAGCATAAATGATGTCACCATTTTTTTCCCTGGAACCGTGTTGTGGAGATGTAGAAATGGTGATAAGAATGAATAATTTTTTTTATCAGGAATTAGTGGCGAAGATACAGTGACTGGTGAAGAGAATAAGCAAATCTTTTTCATAGGAACCACGTTCGTGAGGTTAAGAAAGGATGGAGAATGCAGTAAATAGTAATGGGAATGAGTGAATATTTTTTTGAACACAAGTTCCAAATTAGTGGAGATAAAGTAAAAGGCGGCGACGAGGATGAGTGGACGATTGAGCTAGAAGGGGTGAAAGGGTTAGGGGGAAAGCGTGATTGAATCCCCAGTTAATGAAAGCCCCTTTTCTGATTAGGTCCATTGCAGCAGGACCCACGCTGGGGAAAGTTCCCCCCCCCCCCGCCCCCGCCATATTAGCTTAGGTTAGGGAAGGGTTAAATTGGTGACCAGGTGAAGAGCCGTTAATTTTCTTGGTAGCAAATCTTCTTTGGCCCTCTGTTACAGCTGTTCTTTTCCTGACATTTACTTTCAACTGTTCGTTTCGTGATGTTTGATTTTGTTACTTCTCTTTTTTGTTTTAAATCCCCCAAGCTGTAATCAAATGTATTTTAATTTATCTCCGGAAATTCTGTCCCTATTTTCAATCTAAGTTTGCTTCAGCTCTTCTTTATTTGTATTGTTTATCAATTATTATTTGTTTATTATTCCATATTTTTGTGTTTTATCTCAAAGCATCACCAAACTCTAGTCCAGAGAGCAAACTTAGAGAGAGGAGTCTTACTTTCATTTGTCAAAAGTTCCGTATAACTTTAAACAGCAGATTTTGAAATATTGCAGTACAAATATATTTACGCCGTCGGCATTGTCTGTCTGTGCGTTTGAGAGTGGGTGAGAGTCCCCGGAAAGAACAAAGTGCACTTGATTGCGCTAATGTAAACATATCATGCAGTAGAGGTTCGATAAGTCAACAGTCTAAGTGCTAATGGCTGAGGAACCCGAAAGTTAGTTTCACCTCTCTCTCTCTCTCTCTCTCTCTCTCTCTCTCTCTCTCTCTCTCTCTCTCTCTCTCTCTCTCTCTCTCTTTCTCTCTTGATTCTGGTTTTCCTTACCCCTCTCTTTCTCTTCTTTTCCCTGGAAAGTGCTCTTGCTCGTTATTATTCATTTTCCCGCCAGTGATGATCTTATCCATTTTCATGTTTCCATACTATTATTTGTCTTCTCTTTCCTAATACACGTAGTATCACTGCATTATTTCTACACACACACTTATATATATGTATATATATATATAAATGTAAATGTTTATATATGTATGCGTATTATATATATGCACACACACACACAGACATATATATATATATATATATATATATATATATATATATATATATATATATATATATATATATAGAGAGAGAGAGAGAGAGAGAGAGAGAGAGAGAGAGAGAGAGAGAGAGAGAGAGATAAATAGATAGATAGATAGATAGATAGATAGATATCTGCACGTACATCTCTAGCAATTTCTATAGCAATTTAGCATCGTATATACACTAACAGCGGGCAAATTGTCTGTGACCATGCAGCATTTTACTGCTGTTTAGTATCGGTGTACTGACTTTTCCCGACACCCGCACTTTATCATTAGAAAATGAGTGCTACAGTCGAGCAAGTCACGGTGGAACACCGAGCATTTGCACTTCTTCAAAAAGACTCACATCCTTCGTTTTATGAGTTCTCGTTCCTCCCGTACTGAACGGTGTCATTTGGGTGTGAAATCGAAGGCTAACAAAAGGCAAAACGTTAGTCCCGGAGGAGTAAGTCTTCTCGAGAAGGGAAGCGGCAAAGTAAGCTCTCATTTTGCCATGTTATTGCCGCGCAGGAAATGTAGCAGACTTTTTTTTTTACTTATTGTTTTGGCGTTGTCTGGAAGACTTTCTTTCCGTGTGTAACAGTTCTATCCTGTTTGCAGGCAGCCGGTAGCCTACGTATACGCTGAAAGATCTGTATTTTTCCACCATCTTCCATTAAATATTCTCAGATTCTCCAGAAAAGAAGATGAAGTCATACTTGGGGGATGATTGATGGCCAAGAGTAGCGCAAACAGAAATGACCCTTATCGAACCTCCCATCTTTCAGATATCCATCATTTCAATTCGTCATAAATCAGCGCCTGATAAACCTCATGAAGAAGGGAGATGAGCTAGTGTAAACACACACACACACACACACACACACTCTCTCTCTCTCTCTCTCTCTCTCTCTATAAAAAGGGGAAAAAAATGAGACATCCACTGAGACGTGAAGGGGATGTTCCCGAGGCCATAAGGTCACGCAAGTCTTCATTTTTGCCTTTCCTCCTCATCAGCTGATTTCCCCTACCCTCAACCGCCCCCCCGTCCTACCCTCCTCCTCCTCCTCCTCTTCCTCCCTCCCCCTCCACCAATTTTTTACCTTGATTTGAATAACTTTTCCTCTTTATCGGTGCGAATATTTATAAGTGTAGTTAGCTCAGCAGGCATCTAACCTTCTCCCCCGTCTCTCTCTCTCTCTCTCTCTCTCTCTCTCTCTCTCTCTCTCTCTCTCTCTCTCTCTCTCTCTCTCTCCCCACTTAAAGTTTCTACTGTTTTTTCCTTATGTTAATAGTGACATTAATGGTGATTTAGAAGGTATTTTGTGGGAAATTGGGCTGGAAAACCAGCGTTTATTTGCGTGTTTTGTTGAAGATGTGATTGTGATGGAGCTGCATAGACTCGCCCTCAGATGAATGATGTCTGTTCTTGAGAAATGGTTCGTGTGGTTTCGTTTTTTGTTTGTTTATATGGGTATTTATATATTCCATTTACCTTTTATGCAGGTAATTACGTTAATTATAGGAAATTGTTTTGTGGCAAGCAGTTTACCACTTCTTTGCGGATCTCTCTCTCTCTCTCTCTCTCTCTCTCTCTCTCTCTCTCTCTCTCTCTCTCTCTCTCTCTCTAGCTCTTCGTTGGGAGAGTCGGTAGAGTTGTGGCCTAGCACTCGCTAGGCCCGAGTTCGAGTCTCCGGCCGGCTAATGAAGAATTAGAGGAATTTATTTCTGGTGATAGAAATTAATTTCTCGCTATAATGGGGTTCGGATTCCACAACATGCTGTAGGTCCCGTTGCTAAGTAACCAATTGGTTCTTAGCCACGTTAAGTAAGGCTAATCCTTCGGGCCAGCCCTAGGAGAGCTGTTAATCAGCTCAGTGGTCTGGTAAAACTAAGGTATACTTAACTTTTTCTCTCTCTCTCTCTGGTGAATTCAATGCCTCGTAATGTGGTTATCTCCCCCACATTAGCATTTGACATGATTTGTCAATATGGCGTGATTTCCTTCTTGGGAAAGAAGTATGTATATTCTCATATATGAGAGTATGTTAAATTTCATTCTAATGTTACCTTGCCGTAATATTTCATCTGTCAGGAGAAGTAGGAAATCACAGATTAATCGGCTCCTATAGCGAAAACATTTCCCTTAACAAATTGCAATTCTTTTTTTCTTCTCCCATACAAAAAATTGAATATATTATGAATGACGTTAACACTCATGTAGACATACGGAACCCTATCGTATATTTTAATTTGAAAGAAAAGAAAACTGCGTGTTAAAAGAATTGAAAGCGCTTATTTTGAGGAAAATAGATAAGTGTGCGATTTTCACAAACATTTACAAGACGGAAAACCATCAACTATTAGCTTTTCCTTTTTTATTCGGTCATTAGTGTATGGGCATATCTCCCCCTTCCCCTCCCTTGGTATCTCTCTCTCTCTCTCTCTCTCTCTCTCTCTCTCTCTCTCTCTCTTGTGTCAGTTAGTGATTTGATACAGCTGTGTCTGGGATTTCATCCCGTTTTCTGATACTTGATTTGATAGTCTTTTTTCAACCGAGGTCATATTACAAATTCATATCATATAAGGCTGTTTTTGCCTTCTTTGTGTATGTTGAATAATTGTCCGAGAAAGGGCCAGCGACAATCTTGAGGGGCCCAGTATGAGAAAGGAAATAGTCTGTTGTTGCTGGGTGAAAACCCTGACAGTTTTAGCCGTCACTTACTTGGCTGTCTTGCTATGCCGACAATACCACGGTCTTCTGTGATTCGGTCTACGCGTGCTTGTGTATCAGCACGAAGTGGGCTACATCATCGGTAGAACATATTTGATTTTGGCTTTTCCATGGTATGTGGATTCCTCGGTTTCTTGCCAAGTCCAACGTGATCCCTCAGTGCAATGAATATTTTGAAATTCACGCAGACATTGACAGCACTTCTGAGACTGGTGTCTGCGTTTAAACTTTGGGGTAAAGTCTACGATAACACGAGGACTCAAAGTCGTAAGGTATAAGAACGGAAAAAAACTGAGATTAATCTCTTAAGGTTAAAGGGGTCGGACTGTTAAGCTCCTATTTTATAAATGTCAACTTCCTCTACCTTCCCCCCCCCTCCCTTTTGTCTTTCTCTCTCACGCACTCGTGCTCACGCACACACACACGTACGCACATACATGCATAGGTAGTAGAATCAATGCAGCATTTCATGAAAGGGAACAAAATAGTTTAGTATGGAATGCCGGTCATAATTTTTTGGCTCTTTTTGAAGTTTTTAGCAATCCTAATTTAGGAATCGTATATTCTGAAGACTGCAACTGCTTCCACTTCATTGAGGACTGTATGATTTTACCGTAGCTTGTACTTTTTTGCATATACTTTTATAGGATTACATAAAATCCCTCGGAAGACTTTCTGTGAAAGGCTATAGGGAAGCCCGGGTTAGATAACGGTGCCATACATACATGCATAAATAAATAAATACATACATACATACATACATACATACATACATACATACATACATACATACATATAATCTCAGTAATGAGATGAAAAAAATTTGGCCCATATTTTGCTTAGTATTTGGACAAGAAAGAAGTGGGTTAGTGGTGGACGGTAGCGAAGCAAAACTTGTTAAAGAGTCTTTCTGCAATCTCATTTCGTGAAGAATCTGTTCAATTCTGCATGATGCTTTTGTGAATATCGACAATCATGTGTTTGAGTAAAAACTGCATTTTGAGATAACATATGTCAAAAAAACTAAAAATTAGAAAAGGAAGCTTTCGGCCGTTTTCACAACAATTCTATTCAGCCAGTTGGATATTATTATTCTGATTATTATTTTTTTTTTTGTCTATCTCAGTCATCCTATTCGACTGGGTGGTATTTATAGTGTGGGACTCCGGGTTGTACCCGGCCTCCTTAGGAGTCCATCACTTTACTCACTATGTGCGCTGTTTCTAATAGCACGCTCTTCTGCATGAGTCCTGAAGCTATTCGGCATCCAGTTTATCCAGGTTCCTTTTCAGGGATCTTGGAATCGTGCCTACTGTTCCTATGATTATGGGTACAGTTTCCACTGCCATATTCCATATCGTTCTTATTTCGATTTTCGTGTGATACGTGTTAGTAACTTCAACATTATTGGTAGGCAGGTGAATAGGCCCGTAGTTACTTGCTATATTTCCCTTGTTCTTGTCTTTATTATTGTTATTGTTATTAGGCATCATGTTGGCGATTAGTTGATTTCGATTCTCAGTACAGAAACGTGAATTTAACAGGAACATGCTTAGCAGAGTCGTAATTAACCTTTATGCATTGATTGCTGAGAGGATTAGTCACTGTCACTCTAGTTTAAACTAAGAAAAAAAAGTGACTTATGATGAAGAGATTTTATGAATAAAAACAAACAAAATAAGGAAGTTGCCTACCAGATGTCATCTTCCAGGAGCCATCGGCTTGCAACAGCACACTCAACCGAGTACACGTCCTCTGATGTACATATCAGGAAGATTACATTGAAATCTCACGCCCCTCCCCAAAAATTAAGAAGTTCATTAATAGGATCTTTTAATCGGAGAGAGAGAGAGAGAGAGAGAGAGAGAGAGAGAGAGAGAGAGAGAGAGAGAGTCGGCAATTTCGAAATTGGCTACTATTTTGACATTGGCAACTAATTTCGGGCTAGAAACCATACAGAGAGACAGACAGACAGAAGGATACGGTGGTAGGAGGCGAGAGGGGAAGGAAGTAATGGGTCATTATGTAAAGAAAAGGTCAAACTGCCCTCAAAAAAAGAAAAAGACTCAATTTTTTGCCCAATGGACTCTCCAGGCTTGGAGAGTTCATTCAGTAATATAACTGATTATATATGTGAAATGCATTACTAAATTGTGCAAAATGATTTTAAGAACTAAAAAGAATTTGAGAAAAAGATGGCTCATAGAACAATAGGAGCTTCAGGTCATGCCTAGAATTATAAATATGAGCTCGTAATGTACGGCCGTAAGTAAATCGGTTATATTTGAGCAACTTGTCTGTGGGACAGAGTCGCTGTATCGTCTCCAGATTTTAGAAAAAAATCTCAATTATTTACAGATACGCAGATCCTTCATTTAGTTGAAGGGCCTTTGAGTGATAATGCACCAAATGATGCAAGTGACCTCAGGTAAAGAAGGTATGTCTTAGCTACTTGTTTGAGGGACCGAATCGGTGTATGGTCCCTGGGGTCCGTAGAATAGATGGTCAAGAAATGCCGGCTATGCAGGAGACTCCCGGAATGAGCTGCTGCTTGTGAATAGACCTGGCTTATAAGTCCCTCCTTCCTTATCGCTGACTGGTCCATTTATATGGCTTATATCTCAAATGCCCTTACGTAACTGACAGGGAATTCCTGTTGATAGGGAGCTTTTATTACCTAGTTTACTGGATGCAAAGTACAACTCCTTAACTCCTCAAGTGAAATAAAGTGATTATGGATGCTTGTGCGCACCTCTAAAAGGGTGGAAAGCGTCTCCATCGATAAGATTAACTCGTGCTAATATGAAGGAACGTGTAGCTTGGATAAGCGTTGGGTCGGATTCTGAATAGTACTATGTTTGGAATGATGCTGATTTTCTTCCGCATTTCTACCTTTTTAAAGGGTCAGGATTTGCTTTATTCATCGTCTCATCTCTTGTGCTCAAACGGCTTGTGTGCCAGAGTAATAATGATGATAATATGAAGAATTTCAGCATACATTAATGAACGATGTCAGAACTGACGCTACTCTTCCTAGAAAAACAAACGCCTATCAACAAGCGAGGAGACGGATGAATATTTTATTCGACTGCTTCCAAACCTGCGTCCGATAACCCGTTAGCCGACCCCTCTTATGAGCCCTATCTCTTACGTGTGCCTGTAGATCTTGGTCGGGTACTTACGTAAAGCTTTTAATCGGAGTCCCCTTTACCGGATGCCATTGGCTGCCAGATATAATGGTCATAATTTTTCCTTAGCTGCGTTCTCGTCTTTTACTTGGTCGGGGGTTGAGTCTGACTCCCTCTAATCTTCCCCTTTATTCTTTTATCACTTGTTTATTCATCCTCGTTTTATATTTTCCCTTGGTGTTCTCGTTAGTTCCTATATTTAACGTTTTTCTCTATTCATGTCCTCCTCAAACTTCTTTATTCTTATACGAGTATTTCTCCTGCTTTATTCATATACTCTTCCTAGCCTCCTCTTATCTCATTTACTCTTATATTTCTCCTTATTCTCTGTTCATA
>NC_089761.1:15687389-15692389 GCF_040412425.1 Macrobrachium rosenbergii
GAGCCATTAGCGGACTCACTGCTTCCGCAAGCGACTCAGTCTTGGCTCCAGGATTTCTCCAAAACGCTCTTAGCGGCCTAAACACGGCGCTGTAACCAGCGTTTGGCGTGCTGACTTTTCGTCGGCGTACCCCACCAGTGTCACTAGCGGAACCACCGCGGCTCTTTTTCTGAGAAAAGTGCGTACTGGCAAATATTTGTACCCCACTCCAGTAAGTGGGGTCAAGGGGCGAGCATGGACGCGGATATCCCCTCCTTCATGCAGTTAAACGCGGACCCGCGGACTCCGAGGTTTACCTACCTCCCATCACAGCCGCGTCTTCGCCGAGGCCCTCCGCAACTCCACACCAGCGCCCGAACACGGCGGCGGGCAACACAATCGCGGGCCGCCCTCACCGTAAAGCTGCCGCCGTTTAGGGAACCCATCGATGTGGCTGCGCAGGGTGGAGAGCCACTTCAGAATCGCGGACCTCACGGACGAAATCCTACAGGCCGACACAGTGCTCAACGCCCTTCGGAGGACGTGTACAGAAAACTCATCTATCGAGTACCCATATAAACACACACCCTCACATACAGCACCACAAAAAGTTCCTCCTCGAAGCTTGCTCCTGCCCATCGCCGAGCGGGCCGCCCGTGCTATCGACCTTGCCAATAATCCACGCCACGACCTCAATCCAAGAGCAACAATTTAAGGGCATGGTCGAGATCTCCTGTCAATACCAGTCTTGGGAAAACAAACAAGCGGCAGGAGATAATTCATATATGAAATCTACCTTCGCCAACTCCTCCCGAAATATTACGCAACCAGATCGCTCACCCCTACACCATGCCTGTCGAGGACCTCATAGAGGCGGCACAACACCTCACAGACTCCGTCAAGGCTTCAGCGGCTAAAACCGGCCACACAGCCGGTCAGCTCCGTCCAGCCTGAAGAGGACGTAGAGCAGCCCGTCAACGCCATCGCCAACAGACGTCCACCGAACCACAGCAGACGGAGGTCCCGGGCTTCTGTCGCTACCACAAGTGGTTCGGAAAGGGCGCTGAAACTGCCTGCCGCCCTGCTCGTTCAACCGTTCAAAAAACGCGGGGTGGCGGTGGCCAGCAGGACACTTTAGCCGCCATAGCGAAGAACCCAGGGCCTCAAAAACAGTAGGTTTTACGTCCCGCGACACCGTCTCCGGCAGGATGATGCTGGTCGACACAGGAGCCTTTAAGTCGGTCTTCCCAGCATCCAGAAGGACCGCAACCAGACACCAGACCCGGCCGCTTTCCTGAAATTGAAAGCGGAACCCCCATCCTCTCCTACGGCACCAGGCTCCTGTCGATCTCCATCCTTGGCCAGAGTTACTCCTGGGACTTCATTCGTCGTGGCGTGGAACCCCACTCCTGGGGGCCGATTTTCTGGCGTGCCGGCCTGCTAGTCGGCGTGGGCTGCAGCGCCTCCTCGATACCGACTCCTGCCGGTCTCTCCCGTTAACGGCGGGACCCAGACCCACCATCAGCGCCGTCGCCCCCACCAGTATGCACACCTTCTGTCGGAGTTCCCTGAGGTATTTAAGCCCGAGCCGCCAAGTCCCGGGGCCCCAGCCGTGTACGGCATATACCACCATATAGTGACTAAAGGGCCCCGACACATCCCAGTTCAACGAGGCTTCCCCCTCAGCGCCTTCAGGAGGCGAAAAAGCATTGGAGATGGAACAGATGGGCATCTGCAGGAAAGCCTCAGTCCATGGGCCTCCCCCTCCACATGGTGCAGAAACCGGACGGCTCCTGGAGACCCTGCGGCGACTTTAGGCGGCTCAACATTTGCAACTTGAGAGCCCGACCACTACCCTCTACCCAATATGCAAGACCTCCACGGCCTCCTTTCACGGGGCCAAAATATTCACTAAATTGGACCTTCTTAAATCTTATTTCCAGGTACCTGTTGCGCCAGAGGACATACCAAAGACAGCCATCATCACGCCCGTTTCGGGTCCTGTGTTTCGCCTTCTCCACCTTCGGGCTGAAACGCCGGGGCCACCTTCCAGAGGCTCATGGACAGCATCCCTGGGGACCTAAAATTCTGCGTCTGCAAGAATCGGCGACATTCTCATATTTTCCAGGTCTCACAGCGAACACCAGAGGCACATCAAAGCAGTCCTCCAGCGCCTCCAAGAAAACGGCCTCGTCGTCCGTTTCGACAAGTGTAAAGATCGGAAAACCAGAAAGCAGAATTCCTGGGTCACGAGGTGTCTCCGACAGGCGTCCGCCCTCTTACATCGAAAGTGGCAGCCGTAAGCAGCCAAGTTCCCCGACACCCACCTCCATCAAGGCCGTCCAGGAGTTCCTTGGGATGGTAAACTAACCTTAACCAGGCGGTTCATCCCCGGATCACGAAACCACACCACTGCCCCTGACGGAAGTCCTAAAAAGGTCAAGAGAAGTCCCTGTCTTGGGACCCAGCCAGCAGCAGGCCTTTTCCTGGACGAAGGCCGCCCTCAAAGGCAAAACGCCTTGGCACCAGAGATCCCAAGGCTCCCTCCAGCTGACGACAGACGCCAGTAACGTTGCCTGCGGTGCTGTTCTGGAGCAAATCATCAAGGCGCCCCCAGCCCATCGCCTTCTTCATTAAAGTTCAGTCCCGCAGAGTCCCGCTACAGCACCTTCGACAGGGAACTCTGCGCGATGTCCCAGCAGTTCGGCACTTCAAGTTCCTCCTGGAGGGCGCCCTTCACAATCTTCACAGACCACCAGCCACTGGTTCACGCCTCCCACGAAGCAGGGGACGCATGGTCTTCAGACAGCAGCGCCACCTCTCAGCCATGGCCGAATTTACCTGTTCCGTCAGGTACCTCCCGGCAAGAAAAATCATTGTGCAGACGCCCTCTCCAGAGTTGAGTTGAGCAATGGGTGCAGCTTGGTGTAGATTACCAGGACCTTGCCAGAGAACAGGCCGCTGACCCAGAAACCCCAGCATACCGCAGCGCCATCACATCCCTCAAGTGGCGGACGTGACCTCGCCCCAGAGGTCCCAGCCTGCTCTGTGACATCAGCACAGGCCAGCCCGCCCTTTGGTTCCAGCCTCACGCCGCCGCCAGGTATTGACATCATTCACGGCCTCTCACCCCTCCGGCAGGACCACGGCCAAACTGCTTTCAAAAAAGTTCGTCTGGCACGGGGTGCAAAAAGCGAGCCACAGCCTGGGCAAAACAGTGCCTGCAGTGCCAGACCAGTAAAGTGGGTCGTCAATATTCACGATCGGGTGGTGGCGAGTTCCACAGCCAGGGCGCATGCCGCCACATCCACATCGACGTCGCCAGGCCCCTTCCCCATCAGGCGGATCCAGATACCTCCTCACGGTGGAGACGTAAGACCGTTCGACGAGGTGGCCCGAAGCCACACCCATGCAAGAAGCCACCGCCAGCTTGGCGTGCGCTGAGGCCCTGCTCTCCAGTTGGGTTTTGCCAGTCCCGGACCACATCACAACCGACAGGGGCCCGCTTTCCTCTCCGAGTTGTGGTCTGCCTGGCTCAACTGCTGGGGACCACGCACCACACCACCACAGCGTACAACCCAGCGGCCAACGGCCTGGTTGGAACATGGGTTCCACAGGTCCTTAAAGTCATCCCTCATGGCCCGCTGCATTTGCCGAGGACTGGAAACATCAGCTGCCGTGGGTCCTCCTCGGGTTGAGGACCGCCCCAGAGCCGAGCGGCACCCCATCCGCAGCTGAACAAACCTATGGGGAACCCCTCGTGGTGCCGGGAGAGCTCGTGACGGATGATCGCCCTCCCCATCTCTGCAGAGGCTCGCGGGTGGCCGGCAAGTTAAGCGCCTTGCAGGGCTCATACATCGACAAAGCAACCACCTTCATGCCGCCACAGCTGTCATCCGCCACCCACGTCACGAGCGTCAGAGTCGAACGCCGTCCGTCCACCACTAACTAAGCCCTACAGGGGACCCTTCCGCGTGCTGGATTGCGGAACAGCCAAGGCGTTCAGCTGGCACTCCCAGGCAAGAACGACTGGGTTTCCATAGACCGGCTAAAGCCCGCCTTCCTGTCGGAGAGTCCCGGCTTTGTTCTCAGCACCCCTTCCGCCCAAGCGCACTCCAGCACGCCCTCCCAGATGGAGGAGCAGGCGCGGCCGCCCCAGGAAGGAACCGCCCAAACAGCAGCCTCACAGGCGGGAGGCCCCTCAGTTATCTTCAAGGAGCCTCTCCCTTCAGCGTCCCAGCAGATACATGGGGGATTAATCAGGAAGCGTCCCTCGTCTTTGGGAGTATTTGTAAAGTCACCAAATCGGCGCCAGGATAGTGTTTCGGCGGCGCCATTAATTAAGTCTCCGCTGAGCTTGTTTTCTTTGGTGACTTCCCGTTTTCTTCAAGCTCAATTAGTCACGCCTAAAAGCGTGCCAGGTCAGCATTTTAATCATTTTTACTTTATGGTATTTATACAGAACACATCACACATTGTGTATCACATGTTTCTTCATTCACAGGCATCAAGACTGTATCTATATTGTGGCTCTGTATGTTTTGTATTGTAATTTGTACTCATTCACTGCATATTATTGTTTATTGTTTCGACCTCAGGTCACAGTCAATTCCATTGTCTCTCACGGCCCGGCGTCAGTCATTGCAATATAAGCTGCCTGGATCTGTAATAAAGTAGCAGTAACTTTTACCTGCTCGTTTCTTTGACACCTTACAGGACAATCAATTTCGCATATGTGGTAGGCATTGCCCTTACGGGATTTTAGGCCACGCCAGAGGTTGCCACTAAGGAATATGTGAAATCGATATCACTGCTCCAATGGCAAGAGGAGACTTCCAGCTCGAAGCTCTTCCTTCTCGTGTCTCCTACGTCTGCGTTGACCTGGCTTCCTCGTTTTCTGGAAATTGATCATTTGTCTTCACAAAGAAGGAGAGTCCGCTACATACGGATGAACTGTGTCTGATCTATCCCAAGTTTTATAATCGGACACGTGACGCATCTGGATTCCAGAGACATTTTCG